>NC_056736.1:450758018-450873018 GCF_019279795.1 Protopterus annectens
TAAATAATGAAATTCAAGTATATTTGGTAGAAAGGAAAAAGTAAGTCGAGATCAAATGTCAGTGTTTTATTCTTGCTATACTGAAGCTCTTAAAAGAGAAAAGCAGTCAGCATTAAGTGGGTTACAGAATGCAAATAAGAAATTGCTGCAACAGGTAAAAGAGGTTAAGATGGTCGTACAGAACAGTAAAAAGGGATCCCTTTATCCTGTCTTGGCAAGTTTGGAACAAACTGAGGATGGCCAAAAGCAGAAACTTCTTAAGAGAATGATAATTCTCTAGCAGTTACTGCACCCCCACCCTGATATGTACTGGTATGGGTGGCTCCTGTAGAGGATTCTGCTGTTTCCCAAACCCCTACATTTCAGCCAACTGTCCATTGGATACCAAGTCAGCGTGATACTGTTACATCTCAGATTAGTTCCCCCTGTTCTTCCAAACAAGTATCTGCAGTCAAGGGGGGGTGATTCTTACTATCTTTCTCACAGTTTCTGCTTCTTCAACAGGGGCATTAGTATTTGACAGTCCTGTAGCTCATCACATGTGTTTGCATGATAGGGTAGGACAAGAGGTTATGTTCTCTGGAGAGGATCTTTTGACACCTCTTAGGGGAATTTTGGGGCTAATAATAGAGAGCTTGTTCATCATCCTTGGACCCCTGCTGATTTTCATACTATATTTAGAAGTTTTCCAAATATTAGAGAAGACCCCTTAAGGTTTAGGGAGGAGTTAAAACTATAATAGAATGTTACAGTCCTACCTTGACAGATTTAAATCAGCTACTCGGGGTAGTTACTTCAGATGAAATAAGAAAACAGTTACTTGAGAATGCTAAAATAACAGATTTTACTCTCTCAGGGAATGGCACTAATGGATAAAAGGACAGCATCATTGAATAAAATTGCAGAAGTGGTCTAAGATACAGGCATGTAAGGATAATAAAGGGAAAGTCTGATTTTGCCAGACCTTCAGGGATGCCAGTTCCATAAGTACAAGCTAAGCCAGCTTTTGTGCAGGGTCTGCAAGCCCATGTACAAAATTAAATAAAGCAACTGCTTATAGAATGGCAGTGAAAGGACCTAGAGTCTTTAAGTGCTGCAATTCATTGTACTGAGCATCAGGAAAAACTGAGAAACGATGTTGAGAATAAGATAACTTTGCAGAAAAGGCTGCTAGAAGTCCCAACAGGACAGAAAAGAATTGTTAGGGGATTTAGTAAGAGTGCTGGCCAAGGGGATCAAAGTGCAGTTGGTTGGCAACAACATGCTAGCAGTGCCCCTCCTGCCTCATCTGATGGATCTTGCTTCAATTGTGGAGAAGCAGGTCACTGGAGAGGAGAATGTCCACACAGGCGAATGCAGAGTCCAAGATACCTAGACTGAATGGCAGCCAAATTTATAATAATGCAATTCCTCAACCACTATGTCACATCGGGAGGAGTCAGGAATCACCATACTGACTTTGTGAGAGAAATGAGACAAATCTTGATCCTTTACCAATAGATCAAAAGGGGTCCTATGTTAAGGTAGAAATAAATTCAAAGAAAATTCCTTTCCTGGTGGACACTGGAGCCACTAGATCTGTATTAAAAGTTACTTGAGATAGTTAAATACCTGTATCAAAACATAAAGACAGAGTAACAAATGTTGCACATCCTGTTTCAGAACCTATACCCATTTCTTTAGGTCCGATTGAAGAAAGGCATTCTTACTTTTTTGAGTACTACTGCAACAGTAAATCTGTTAGGGAGCGAGACCTGTTATGCAAACTGGGTTGTAGTATTTTCTGTACACCATGTATCTGGATGTTCCAACAGAATCAGAAGGGGAAGTATTAGTCTTAGCAGAAGCTGAGGAGCAGCCTCTTGAAGGCTTTTACATACAACTGAAAAAAATTCCTGCAGCAGGTGCCTGTTAACTTATGGGCTAAACATGCTAATGGAGTTAGGTATATTAAAATCTGCAGAACTGGTAACAAAGTTGAATTCATCAAGCCCTCTCCTTAGAGTTCTGCAGTATCCACTGAAACCAGAAGCAGAGCAGGGAATCAAACCTCTAGTGCCAGCTAAAAGTCCTTTGTAATACTCCTATCCTCACTGTGAAAAAGCCAGGAAAGGATATTTACAGGTTTGTGCAACATTTGAGGACTGTAAACAATGAAGTATTACCAATTTTTCCTGTGTTTCTAAATCCAGAAAAGATTTTTCTGTAATAGATCTCTGTTCAGCATTTGTCGCTCATCTATCTAGTCAGGATAAAATGGACAAGTCTTAGTGGGTTCTGTTCAAGTAGCTTTATTATGTACAAACGCATTAGGATTGAGGCTTAATAACTTTAACTTAGATAAACTTGTAAACAGACTAGCTGTTACACTCATACATGCTCACTTTCTGGCTGCACTCTCAAAATGGCACTGAAGCTAGCACATGCTGGCTATTTATATGCATGTGCCCACCTTGAAATGCTTCTTAAAGGTACAACTTACACACACTGTTCTACAATCTTCCTCTTTGAGAAATAAGTCATGCAATGCTGATGACCTTGATTGACCTGCAATCAATACAAATAATTATTTGTTATACAATTATGCAGAACTACATATAAACAATTATGTCCAGGTTGCTGTGTTTCACACTAAGCCTGGAAATACAATCAAATCATAGGACATAGAAATTAATATCAGGTCTAGCAACTGGGATGGTCTCTGCTGAATGTTCAACTTTAGGGCTATCAGGAACATCATCAAGAATGGAAGTAGAAGTGAAGACATGGTTCCTGTAACAGGAGCATTGTCTGGATTGCTCTGAGATCTAGAATCTGCATTACAGGACAATTCTGCAATACCGATTGTGGTACAGGAAGATGTCTACAATTTCTTCTATACTCTACACCCTCAGAGTCTATGAAGTAGGATATCAGCTCTGTATATATACCTGTTACTTGTCTAATCCAGTCGAAACTTTTCACAATTTGTATTCTCACTCTCTTTTCAATGGATGAAGAAATCTGCTTGATTTATCATAATTGGACTTCTGGAAAGATCATTTTCTGAATATTTGGGCTCTAATTGTCCTGTTCTTAGCTTTAGGCCTCAGCAGACAAACTAATAGTGTTGTTCTGGTTTGCCTAGACAGAGGTCTGAGCAGGCAAGCCAAGTATATTGTCACAGGATGTTTCTGAGATTAAGTAAATTCAAAAATACATTGGTATTGTCACACTTTGACCTTTCAAGTAATTGCTTTGCATTCTGTACTGCACATTCAGCTATTCCATTTGACTGTGGATATTTTGGACAACTAGTAATATGTACAAAGTCCCATTCTTATGCAAATTTCTAAAACAACTGACTGGTAAATGGTTTACTGTTGTGAGAAATAACTTTGTATGGACTACCATAGACTGAGAAATGACATTTTAACTTGGTGATAACAGCAGTGGACTTTCAAACCACTTTGAATAAGTGTTTACCAACACTAAGGAATGCTGATTGTTCCATTCAAATATATCGGTGGCTACTGTTGACCAAGGTAGTTCAGGAACTTGGCTTAGCTGAAGTGGTTCTTTTTGCAAATGCGGTTTAGTGCTATTGCATACTGAAAAAGAAGAAAGTACTTTAGCAGTGTCTTTTACGAGAGAAGGCCAAAATACTAGTTCTCTCGACACCCTTTTGGTAGATTCGGAACCTGGGTGACCACAATGCAAAATCTGGATATGTTCATGTTGTAAGGAAGCAGGAACAACTATTTTGGGACCTTTAAAAATAATGCTATCATCCATCAATATTTCATCTCTATAAGGAAAATAAGTTTGCACTTCAGATGGTACACTAGATTGCTTTGAAGGCCATCCAACATGAATGTAGTGGTTGAGCATTTGCAAAATTGGATCAGTCTTTGTATGATCTCTCAGCTCATCAAGTCTTGTGGTAGAAAAATTACGTACTTCCATGATGTCAAAATTCTCTGCATTAAGCTGTTCCATTGTATTTCTGGGCGATCTGGATAAGGTATCGGCCAGGTAAAGAAGTTTGCCTTTTGTGTAGCCCATTTTGAAGTTGTACTTTTGCAATTTAAGCATCATTCTTTGTAATCTTGCTGGAGCTGAATGCATAGGCTTCTTTCATTTAGTAACTAGAGATTGCTGTCAGTTTCAATCTGAATAGCTCGACCATAGATATAATCATGAAACTTTGAATATGCAAATACTACTGCCAAAATTTCTTTCTCAATATAAGCAATATTGCATTTCAGTTTGGATAAGAGTTCTAGATGCATAGGCTACTGGTCTGCCTTCTTGAAGAATAACTGTGCCAAGACCAAATTCTGAAGCATCACAGGAAAGACTTACTGGTTTATTGACATCATAAATACATCATACAAAAAAACTCACCCATCTTGATAAAAACAATTATTACCTTCAATATCAACAAAATCATTACCATAACCCCAACAAATTCTGGTCAGGAATCAATAAACTGCCCCACCCAGGGAATACCAAAACACCTACTCCAGCTAACTTAGCTCAGTTCCCCCCCCAATACTATAGCCAATACATTCAACAACAACTTATCAGAAACAGTCGCCACTCTAGCAAAGACCATGACTCCCCCCTTCAAAACCCTCTACGAAAAATTACACCCCCACTTTAAAATTTAATACAGTCTCCGCAACCCATATACATAAGTTACTCTCAAAACTTAAACCATGCACTCCCTCAGCCGACAAACTACCAGCTGAATATCTACAACTAGCAGCAGCAGAAGTAGCATACCCAGTCTCTATCTTAATTAACAGAACCATAACTGAATCTACAGTTCCTTCCCTCTGGAAAGTCTCCCATATCATTCCTCTGCATAAAGGAGGTACCTCAAATGAACTTTCTAATTTCCGTCCTATAGCCTTGCTATCACCTCTATCTAAAATTATGGAACGCTGTATACACCAACAACTTTTACACCATCTTTTACAAAATACCCTACTTGCTGACTCCCAACATGGTTTCCGACCTTTCCATAGCACCTCCACTGCGCTTCTCTCCTTCACATATACCATCAACAAAAATCGCAATAACAACCTATTTTCCTCCTCTTTATTTCTTGACCTCTCTAAAGCCTTCGATATGGTTAACCATCAACTTTTACTTGACACTCTGACATCTTTCTCACTTGACTCTTCAGCTCTTCACTGGTTCAACTCTTATTTGAAAGATAGGAAACAAGCTGTCATTTGGGACAGCCATCTATCCTCTCAGCTCCCAATCACTATCGGTGTCCCTCAAGGATCCATCTTAGGTCCCCTTCTATTCTCCATATATATAAACAACCTGTCTACTTTACTCCCAACATCCACTTGTATTCAGTATGCAGATGATTCACCTATCATCTGTTCTGCTGCATCTCCAGCTGTACTTCATTCTTCAACCCAAAAAATCTTTTCAGCAGCTGAAAAATGGTTCCAAAATATTTGTCTCCTCCTCAACCCCAAAAAAAACAAATTATTACTCTTCTCCCCAACCCCTAAGTCTGTCCCTCTTTCCTTTTCTGTTGTGTCTAACAATGGCACAATCATATCACCTGATTCTTCTACTAAACTTCTAGGATTTACAATTGATAATCAACTTAACTTTGAATGTGAGAGTGTTCAATCTCGCCGTTTGTTCTTACACACGGGTTTGGAGCCGATCCTCGGCTCCGAGTCGGCCGCATAGCAAAGCTCTGCATCTTGGAGAAGCTCGAGACCAGGCTATATCCCACAATCCTCCCTGCCATTACTCAGATCTAGTTTGCCGCTGCAATGGGTCACATCGTTCAGAGAGCTCGGACCAGAGAAAACTGTTGTTAGACAGTTTCTTTTTTGTTGTTAAAAGTTCTTATATTCCTATAGTTTTTTGATATTGTATTTTCTATCCTATAGTGTGTGTGTGTGTGTGTGTGTGTGTGTGTGTGTGTGTGTGTGTATATTGTAGTTAGTTTTTTTTTTTATAGGTTTCCCTTTTGGGGCCTACCCTTCTTTAACCTATAGCTTTAATTCTTCCTAATATTAGCTAGTGTTAAATTCTCTCTTCTTTAATTAACATGTCTGAAAAAGCCAAGTCTGGTTTTAAAAGGTGTCAGTGTGGACAGAAAATGTCCATCACTGACAACCACACTTCCTGCGTCTACTGTCTTGGCCCTCTCCACTTGCAAGAGGATTGCTCTATTTGCCATTCCTTCAGTGGGAGGGTCATGACAGATAGACGCAGGAAACTTATTGACAGGGGACTTCTTAAGCCTGCCTTCCAGGAGGCCTTGGACAAGTCTGACCAGGCTTCTAAGTCCTCGAAGGGGTCGAAGATGTCGGAGCCCATGTCATCGGCTCCGAGTACATCTTCAAAAGTTTGTTCGCCGGTTCCACAGACTTCGGGGCCGAGCGTCGAACGTTTATCTCTCGCTGAGCCCCAGGTCTTGGAACCGGTGTCGGAACTACCACCACCGTCTATTTTTCGGTCGGTGCCATCTTCGGCCCCTTCGACCCAATCTTCCAGACCATTATCCAATACTGATGTGGATCGTGTCGTGCAGAAACTTATGGAGAACACGGCCCTTTCCAAATTTATTGCAGTTTCCTCCCAATTGGTGTCGAAACTAGAAGGCCTTCCCTTATCTCCAACAGGTCCTCCTTCGAGACCCATCCAGTCTTCGGAGCCGGAAGAGGATGAGCCGATGATGCTGGAGCCCTCTGTGCCGAAACCGTCCATTGCACGATCACCATTTACCTCGACTCCATCGGAACCTATAGGTGAGTCGCGGAGTCGACGATCTCTCCTTGGTTCCGGGACCGAGAGTCGTACCGACTCTCCCTCTCGGGGCCTCGGTGCAGATCGGCTCAGCTCCGTCCTCGGGGTCGAGACCCATGGGCCCCGTGTCACGGATTCTTCCATGTTCTTCGGAACCGGGGGAGTCCTCTACTCGAGGTTCAGGGGTTTTTGACCTTATGAGGAAGGTTTTGTCAACACAGACAACCACTTCATCGGACGCGTCTTCTCCCTCCCTTAAGGAGCCACTCTCTGTTTCTGTTCCCACCACACATCCAAAGCATGGAGCACCATTGTCTCAGCCATCCCTAGAGGATGCCCCCTGTTCCTCGGAGGCCTCACCGAAATCTCCCTCCGATGAGGTTCCGAGGAAAAGATTGTGCAAGAGGAGGCACTTAGATTCCCCACAGGAATCTCTAACTTCTGACACTGACTTGGATGAGTCAGAGGAGTCCCCAAAATCCCCCTCCGAGGATGTCTCATTTGCGGACATCTTGGAGATATTAAAACAGTGGGGTGATTGGCAGTCCCTAGCCCCCACTGAGGACGAGTCGGTGTTGCTGAAGGCATTTGGTGCTCAACCTTCTACCTCCTGGGTTACTCCGCCCTTCGATGAGTTAATGGATTTGATTCCTCGAAGGGTGTGGGAGGCACCGGACATAGTGGAACCGGTCCCTCGAAAACCAAGTAAATTTATTACCGCTCCCCAGGACAAGACTTATCTCACCAAAGGAGTCCCGGTTGACACTATGGTGGTGGCCGCAGCCACTAAAAAGAAGATGTCGGAGTCTTCCTCTTCTGTTCATCCTCCTAATAAAGATTCTAGGACTATGGACAGATACGGGAAGCGCGTTTTTAGTTCACCGACTTTTTCCATGCGTTCGCTAAACTATTTGACACATTTTACATGACTACAGAGGGATCTCATCAAGGAGCTGAGAGAGACCCTCCAGGGTAACACAGATGCTGCTGTTTCAGATAAGGTAACAGCACAACTTAACACCCTTACCTCCGTAGTGAACTCGTCCATGAGGCTCATCTCGTATGCGGCTGAAGGGTTGAGTAGGGCCGCAGCTTCAGCGATTGCTCTACGAAGACAATCCTGGATGCGGCTGTGCTCTTTTGCGGAAGCCTTCAAGTCTTCTTTCACCAATGCCCCCTTTGATGGTGCCACTCTTTTTGGGCCCAAAGTGAAAGAGACATTAACTTGGTGTGAGCAGAAAGGTAAGACTCTGTCTGCTGTCGGAGTCCGTTTTTCCATTACATCTAGACCGTACCCCAAAGGGCAACGAGGCGGAAAAATGTGATTCCGTAGAACTCTGGGATCTTTCCAGGCCACACAGAGTGAACACCCCCTAGAGGCAGAGGGGGGGGCAGACATGGAAACGCCACCCTGGCGGCAGAGGGGGTCCGCAGAACCAAGGTGACAGGGATACTATCCCTGGTAAGCCTTTCCAGCACTCCTGAATGGGGGCCCGACTGTCCTGCTCTGGAGGCAGTCGGGGGTCGCTTGGCTTTATACCCACAGGCCTGGCTAACTCTCACCTCAGACTCCTGTGTAAAAAGCATTGTAACCAGAGGATACAAAATACCCTTTGTCAACTCCACCCCAACAAAGAAGATCTCCAGATGTGCCACCCCGTCTGCGAGGCCCAGCAGCAATAGAAATTTCAAAGCTGCTCAAAAAGAGTCATTCAGCCAATCCCGGCGGACCAAATAGGATCCGGAACTTACTCAAGGTTCTTTTTAGTTCCGAAAAAGACAGGGGACTGGAGACCCATTTTGGATCTCAGCAATCTCAATGCCTTCGTGAAGAAGGAAAAGTTCTGGATGGTCACGCTTCAATCGATCCTTCCATTTTTGCAGAAGGATGACTGGATGTGCTCAATAGATCTCAAGGACGCGTACTACCACATCAAGATGGCCAGAACGTCCAGAGATCACCTGCGCTTCCAGCTGGGAGCCAGTCATTTTCAATTTCGAGCCCTGCCCTTTGGGCTCACCTCAGCCCCCAGGGTATTCACCAAATGCATGGCAGTGGTAGCGTCTCACTTGAGATGTCTAGGATTCCGAGTGTTTCCCTATCTGGATGACTGGCTCCTCACCACCACCACTGAGCGTTGCCTCATATAAGCCAGAAACTATATAGTCAACCTTTGTTCCCACCTAGGGATTTTCATAAACTTCAAAAAATCTGTCTTACTGCCCTCACAGCATATTTCATTCATCAGAGCGGACCTAGATACATGCTTAACATTGGTAAAGCTCCCTCAAGTAAGGGCTTCATCCCTCAAGGAACAGGTTCTTCTTCTACTGCAATGCAGGAAAGCCCCGGACAGATTGGTGTTGAAGGTTTTGGGACTCATGGCAGCGTCCCTGATTGCGGTTCCCATGGGAAGATTGCACATGAGGCTCCTCCAATGGCTGCTGTTCACGCAGTGGTCATTCCAGCAGTTACCCCTAACGCATGAGATTCTGATAACAGATTCTTGCAAGCGAGACCTCTCATGGTGGGTGTCCAGCCAGGATCTCACTATGGGTTGTCCATTTGTTCTACCGAATCAGACGGCCACTATAACCACGGACGCTTCCCTGATAGGGTGGGGGGGACTTTTTCAGGGAAGAACAGTCCAAGGGGAATGGTCCAACATGGAGTACAACCTGCACATAAATGTTCTGGAAATGAGGGTGGTGGTCTTGGCGTTGCAACACTTTCAAACCCTCCTAGCTTTAGGAACAGTAGCAGTTCAGACAGACAACATGTCTGTAGTCTGGTACATAAACAAACAAGGGGGAACCAGATCTTACCCATTATGCAGAGAGGCCATGAGAATTTGGCAATGGGCAGAGTCCACGGGTCGCTTTCTGATAGCAACGCATATCCCGGGGTCATCCAACGTCATTGCGGACAGGTTGAGCAGAGCCATTCTGTTACCTCACGAGTGGTCCCTCAAACTACAAGTTTGAGGCCAGCCTTGCTGCGATCTATTCGCCTCCCCGATGAATACCAAATGCAGAAGCTATTTTGCCCTTCTACCCCCTCCAGGGGATGTCCCCATGGATGCACTGATACACGATTGGCCCCTGGGTCTCCTATATGCATTCCCACCTACCCCCTTGATTCCCAAATTTCTTCAGAAAGCCATGAACCTGGAAAGGACAATTATACTCATAGCCCCATTCTGGCCTCGACAGATATGGTTCCCCTTTCTTCGAGCCCATCAAACAGAGAAACCGTGGATCCTGGACCCAGTACCAGATCTACTGACACATTCGTCGGGAGTTCCTCACCCGTCTCTTCTATCCCTCAAACTAGCAGCTTGGCTGCTCCACTTCCCCGCCTAGCCAGGTCTGATCTACTTTCTCCGGCAGTTCAGCGCATTTTGGTTGCCTCTCATAAGGCTTCCACCACAAAACTCTACAAGAGTAAATGGAAACGCTTTGTGTACTGGGCATCTAGTCAACACTTGGACCCCCTGGTTGCTCTTTTACATGAAGTTCTAGAATTTCTTTCCATCCTTCTCCATGAAGGAGCCTCTACTTCCACACTAAGAGTGCAGTTGGCCATATCCAACTTCCATGTTGGTGAGGACGGTTCTTCTATTATGTCCCACAGGCTTTGTAAGGCTTTTATGAAAGGTTCCTTCCATCTTCGACCACCCGTCAGAGACCCTTTATTCCCATGGAATTTAAATTTGTTGTTGTCACAACTAATGTTGCCACCCTTCGAACCAGCCTCTTCTTGCCTCCTGATGTTTTTGTCGTGGAAGACTCTTTTTCTTGTAGCGGTTACTTCAGCTCAGAGAGTGTCAGAGCTGCAAGCACTGTCAATTAAACCGCCTTACTTAATTTTTCACCCAGATAGAGTTTCTTTATGAACAAATCCGTCCTTCCTTCCTAAGGTATGTTCTGTCATGAATATTAATCAGTCCATTGAACTCCCTACTTTCTTCAAAAACCATACCAGCAAGTTGGAATATATGCTGCACAAGTTAGATGTCCACAGACAGCTAAGATTTTATTTGGACAGGACTAAAGACTACAGAAAAACAGATCAACCTTTTGTTGCATTTGCAGATGATAAAAAGGGCATGGCAGTTACAAAACGTACGCTTTCTAAATGGCTTACTGATTGTATAGCCTTTGTGTATTCTAAGTCAAATCAGGCCTTGCCCACCAAACCAAAAGGCCATTCTACTAGGTCCGTCTCCACTTCCTTGGCTAATGCAGCTCGCCTGCCTTTGGCCACGATTTGTGCAGCAGCCACGTGGTCTAAACCACATACTTTCATCGCTCATTATAGGGTTGACAAAGCCTCCAAAGACAGGACATCTTTTGGTTCCACTGTGCTCAGGAATGTTCTTCCATGAGTCACTCAGGGTGACGGAGCTAGGGACGCTACCTGTGTGTAAGAACAAACGGCGAGATTGAACACTCTCACATAAAGAAGTTATGTTCTTACCATAACGTTCCATGTGGAGTGTTCATCTCGCCTTTGTTCTTACATTCCCCCCTTCCCTCCCTCGCGTGTTTGGAAGAACGAGTAGGACTAGAGTCTGGTCCACATGTCTTTACCTCTTCCGGGTATATTTCGTTACCCTTAGTTAATTTGTCAGTGAGATGGTGTCTCTGAATTTTTGTGGCAGTATGTAGCCTTAGCACCTCAGGGTTATTGTTAGTCTGGTTTGCTTGCAAACTAGATCTGAGTAATGGCAGGGAGGATTGTGGGATATAGCCTGGTCTCGAGCTTCTCTAAGATGCAGAGCTTTGCTATGCGGCCGACTCTGAGCCGAGGATCGGCTCCGAACCCATGTGTAAGAACAAGGGCGAGATGAACACTCCACATGGAATGTTATGGTAAGAACATAACTTCTTTTACCACATTGACCTAACCATCAAAATAGTTAATAAAAAGATAAGTGCCCTCTATAGACTCAAGCCCTTTCTTACTCCTACCACCAGGGTGTCCCTTGCCCAAACACATCTCATCTCTATGTTATTGTATGCCACTCCATCTCTTATAAACCTGTCAAAATCTAACCTTCAAAAACTTCTCAGCCTATCATAGCATTGCCAGGTTTGCCTCAGGCTCCCCATTTCGAACCCATCACTGTGTTGATCTCAAAAAGCTCGGTTGGCTAGAGCTACAAAATCTTATTCTCCTACATCAACTAGTTATTACCTTTAAAATACTCCATTACCCTACCAATACACCCATACTTAATAACCTTATTGCCCCTTACAAGAATCTTAGTTCACTTAGATCAGCCAACAAACTACTAGTTGCAAGACTCAAATCTCACAATAAAGCTGGTGACTCCTTGTTCACAAATGTTGTTGGCTCACACTGGAATAAACTTCCCATAGAACTGACCACTCTAGGATCAGCACAACTTTTCAAGAAACAACTAAGGAACTATTTCAAATCTCACAGGCTTTGTCCTTGCTAATCCTGACTGACCTCAGCATCTTTCTCTCCTTACAGTTCTTTACTCTACTTGTCACTATCACTAGTGCTACCCCCCCTATGTAGCTCTCCTTGAAATTCACTTCCATTTTAATTTTCATTAACACCTTCTGCTCTTTCTACTTGATATATTACTACAACCAGTCATACATCCTTTCTATTTAAACCTATATCTTGCTGCATATGGAACTACTCTGTTTCTTAAAAATAGTGCCCTAGCACTAAAAGTGTTATCATTATTGTAGATACTATATATATTTCTATAGACTTAGGGGTGAGTCACTATTTTCTCTCCTTCAACATTAGTATGATTGCATGGTTAAGATTATAGAACTAGGAATCCTCACTGTTTTGATTATATTCTGTTGTATTTGCTTCTGTACTATTACTAAGTTATTTAGCTCTCTTACATGCCTATAATATTGTATCCTACTGTGCTTTTTTTATGTACCTTATGTTATGTTTGTACTAGTATATAGTGGAGCTTTTCTCCTCGGGCCTCTGCTGAAAATGGACATATATCCAGCCAGACTAGCCCGGTCAACAAATGTAAAATAAAATAAATAAAATAATGTCTTAATGTAGGTTGGGTGGCAATTTTCTGCTTAAGGTCTTCAAATGCCTTCTGGTGCTGTTCCAACCAAGACGATATAATTTTGCACGTGAGCTCTCTCAAAGGTGCTGTCAACTCACTGAAGTCTGGTCTAAACTTGCCTAAATAGTTGACCATACCAAGAAAACGTAGAGCCTGAACATTATCTGATGCTGTCATCTCAAGAGTGGTCATTTGCTTGGACGGATCTGGTCTCAAACCAGTGCTAGTAAATAAATGACCTACATATATAAATTCTGATAGTCTGAATTTGCACTTCAGAGGACTGAGCTTTAAGTTCACTTCACATGCTCTGTCTAGAACTTTAAGGTTTCTGTCATGCTCTGCTTCACCACTGCCTCCAGCCAATAAATCATCTACTATTATGGCACAAGGATAACCTGAAAAAATTTGTTCCATTGCATGTTGGAAGACTTCACTTGCAAAATTTATTCCAAATGGCATCCTGAGGAATCTGTATCTGACAAATGGGATACTGAAAGTAGTAATGAGTATTTGCAATCAAGCATCACTTACCAAAATGAACTTTTTGCATCCAAGGCAGAAAAAACAGTGGAATTTGGTATTAGGGCTGCGACTTCCTCGACTGTACCCATTGGATGATGCAGTTTCTTTAATGCTTTGTTCAAATTTCTTGGGTCAATACGTATTCTGATTTTGTCTGAACCTTTTTTGTGGGCTTCTGCCATGGATGACACACATTCAGTTGGTTCTGTAACTGGAGAAATTGCACCTAGCTGCACCATTTTATCCAACTGAGCTTTGACTTTATCCTGCATAGCTAACTTTTCTTGCTGGTCTGACTATTGGACTAACCTCTGGGTCTAACTTCATGGAATAAGTAACTGGAAATATGCCCAACTTATCAAAATCTGCAGCATACTCTGAGAAAATAGGTTCAGTAAAATTGGAAGTAGGATATGTTCTTATATGATTAGCTTTGGGAAAAGAAAGCAAATTCATTCTCAAACTGTCTCTGACAGCATAGGTCTTCGGACTAAATGGAATAACAAGCTGCAACAGTTCTAGCCAAATAACATGAAAGCACTACTGAGCCTTCGGTTTGAATTACTTCACCTCCATAAGCAACAAGTTTCACACAACTAGCCACATTGAGTTGTTCACCAGTTCTCACCTTAGCAAATGTGTCTGCTGACATAATGTTACACTTTGAGCCAGTGTCTACTTCAAGTTTGGTGGACTTACCATTGATCTGGACAGTACAAAACACTTCATTCTTTGCCAACAAATTTACTGCATCAACCTTTTCACCAACTATTGAAACACCATCTATGTAGAAAACAGAATTGCAGCTTGTCTATATGATCAGCTTGCTTTTTTGGGTGACCCTTATTTATAACTGATTTGCAAAACTTTTCAAAATGGTTCAATTTTTTACACTTGTGGCATTGCTGATCAAATGCTAAGCATTTTTCTCTTTTAGACTCATGATTGGCACCACAATTGTGACAGTTGACAAAGCTGGATTTAGATTTTGCTTATTCACCCTTGTACTGCACATCACCCTTGTACTGCACTGAGCATGTACTTTTCTTAGAACTTGCTGGAAAACTATGGCTCCTCCCAGGAAAACCCTATAGTTGCAGCTGCCATATGCTTAGGCCTGTTACTGCCAGACAAGTTGCATGCTGTCTACATTTGCTCAGGAGCCTGCTGAAACCATGCTCTCATCACTTGCAAGCATACTTGTGCCTTTTTGTAACTTCATGGATTTGACAAATCTCAATAGCTTTGCTCAGCATTAAATCACTGTCACAAAGCAAAATCTTTCTCACTGCAGCACTGTTAATACCACACAAGTCTGTCCTTTATCAACTCCACTCTTAAGTCACCAAACCGACACATTTTAGCTTTGTTTGTCAAGTCAGTTATATAAGTTGTGAAAGTTTCCCCTGGTTTTTGATCACTTCTGTAAAACAAATACCTCTCTAATGTAATTGTTTATTTAATCCAGGAGGGAGAAATCCTTTAAAATATAAAATCCATTTATTCTCACATCTTTCAGTGATGTTTGCACATTTCCCTGAACTTGCGCTTGAAACTCTCAGGGTCTTCTCTTGATTTAGCCTGTACAATATGACTGTTTTCACATTCTCCCTCATATACTGCTGATGCATACACAAATGAACGCTCTCTTTCAATGGCGTCTGACCCATCTAGGTTTAGCAAAATGAATGCCCTGGTGTGTGCATCTTTGTCAGAATAAGCTGCTTGTATAAAAATATACTGTTGCTCAAATTTTTCTCCAATTCTCTGCAATATTCTGATTAAACACCAATGGTGAGGGTTTTCAAAATCCATCTGCCATATTAACACATACCAGCGAAGGCTTTTGCAAGTATGCATGCACATACACACACACACACATGCCAGAAATGTATGCCAGTATTTATAACTATGCCCAATAGAACAACAAGCCTCTGAATAACAACTTTGCGAAATAAGTATCTTGGGCACTTTAACACTTTCAAAATCACTGTACTGTAAGAAATCACCTCTTAGTGTAAGAAACAATTCAAAATTACTGCATTGTGCAAATTGGGCAGAAGCAGCGCAGAGTAAGAAACATTTCAGAGTAACTGCCCTTTGCGAATAAACAGCACACTGAAACTTCCCCAGAATGGCTGTACTTTGCTAAATAATGATTTTTACAGTGCAAGAAGCACTCTGTAATGGTTGCACTTTGTGAATAGACACAAGAAACTTTTCAAAATGGCTGTATTTTGACTGTACTTTAGGAAATAGTTGCACTTTGCACACAAACTCTTTGGAATAAATGCACAGTAATAAGCACACACACTAAGCACTTATTTTGAGATACTTTGAATTACTCTAGTTATGCCCTGAATACAATGCAAAGTTGCAGTTATGCCAAAACAGTGTTTTGCCAAAAAACATGGTTACCTTGCTTTATTTATGCTTAATGTGCCCTTTTAACCCTTTGATGTGATAGTGTTCAATCTCGCCGTTTGTTCTTACACATGGGTTCGGAGCCGATCCTCGGCTCCGTGTCGGCCGCTTGCAAGCTCTGCATCGAGAAGAAGCTCGAGACAACCTAATACCCACAATCCCCCTCTGCCTTTACCTCAGATCTAGTTTGCCGCTGCTGCGTTTGCATCACTGGGATCTAGCTCGAGCAACTTCAGATAAGGAATAACTTTTATTATTGTTATTTTTGAGAAAAAAATTATTCTAAAAGTACTATTTGGTGACATAGTGTATGTGTGTGTGGTAAGGTAGAAATACTGCACCGTTAAAGTTAATTAACTTGTTAGAGTTTTTCGGGGCCTTCCACCCCTTTCTCGATTTTGACAACCGGACTGACTTATATATCGGATTCGACTTTTTTTTACTGGATTTGTCTCTTTACTGGACTTGACCTTTTTTCTCTTACCTGTTTTTTCTTCAAGATGTCTGAGAAAATTAAATCAGGTTTTAAACGTTGCCAGTGTGGCCAAAAAATGTCAGTTACTGACAACCATAGTTCCTGTGTCTACTGCCTTGGCCCTCTCCACTTACAAGAGGACTGTTCAATTTGTCACTCTTTTAGTGGGAGGGTCATGACAGATAGGTGCAGGAAACTCATGGACAGGGGGTTATTAAAACCTTCCTTTCAGGAGGCTCTGGATGCTTCAGACCAGGCATCCAAATCCTCGAAGGAATCGAAGACGTCGGAGCCCAAGTCATCGGCTCCAAGCTCTTCCAGTAAAGTTAGATCACCGGTTCCACAGACTTCGGGGCCGAGTGTTCAACTCTTGTCAGTTCCCGAGCCTCGAGTCTTGGAACCGGTGATGGAGCTCCCTCCCTCGACACTATTGAGGTTGGCTCCGTCTTTGGTTCCTTCGACCCGTTCTTCTTCTAAGCTCTCCGATGTCGATGTGGATCGTGTGGTGCAGAAGTTATTGGAGCATTCGGCCCTATCCAAACTTATTTCGGTTTCCACCCAGTTGGTGTCGAAACTCGAAGGCCTCCCATTGTCTCCATCCATTCCTCCTCCGAGACCTGTCCAGTCTTTGGAGCCGGAAGAGGTTGATCTACTGATTGTGGAGCCCTCGGTCCAGAACCGCCCTTTCTCGGTCTGTTCCTCTCACCTCGACTCCGTCGGATCCGGAACCGGAGTCTCGGAGCCGACGATCTGTCCTTGGTTCCGGGGCCGAGAGCCGAACCGATGTTTCGGTTCCGACTCTTCCCCTCGGGGCCTCAGCGCGGATCGATTCGGCTCCGTCCTCGGGGTCGATGCCTTCGGTGCCTGTCTCGGGATTCTCCCATTTCTTCGAACCGGGAGATTCTTCGACTCGGGACCCAGGGGCCTTCGATCTCATGAGGAAGGTGTTGTCTACCCAGACAACCACATCAGTAGAAGCAACCTCTCCTCCCCATAAAGGGCCGTTATCCTCCTCTGCACCCACCGCTACATCCAAGCGTCGAGCACCGTGTCTCAGCCACCCCTGGAGGGTGCCCCTCTTCCTCGGAGGCTTCTTCGGATGCTCCCCACGAAGAAGTCCCTAGGAAAAGATTGTGTAAGAGGAGACACTTAGATTCTCCACAAGAATCTTTGACATCCGATACTGACTTGGATGAGTCAGAAGGGTCCCCTAAGTCACCTTCAGAAGATGTCTCTTTTTCTGACATATTGGAGATCCTGAAACAGAGAGGTGACTGGCAGTCCCTTCCCCCTTCTGAGGATGAGTCAGTATTGCTGAAGGCATTTGGTGCTCGCCCTTCCTCCTCCTGGGTCACTCCGCCCTTCGATGAATTAATGGAACTTATTGCTCGAAAGGCGTGGGAGGCTCCTGACACAGTGGAACCTGTCCCTAGGAAGCCTAATAAGTATATCACTGCACCCCAGGACAAGACTTACTTAACAAAAGGAGTTCCAGTGGATGCTATGGTGGTGGCAGCGGCCACGAAAAAGGAGATGTCGGAATCTTCCTCATCTGTCCATCCCCCTAATAAAGATTCTAGGACTATGGACAGGTATGGGAAGCGCATTTTTAGTTCAGCGGCTTTTTCCATGCGATCCCTGAACTACTTGACCCACTTTACACGACTACAGAGGGATCTAGTCAAAGAGTTGGGAGATACCCTCCAGGGTACTACAGATGCTGTTGTCTCAGAGAAAGTGACAGCGCCACTTAATACCCTTACATCCATTGTGAACTCGTCCATGAGGCTGATCTCTTATGCAGCCGAAGGTTCGAGTAGGGCAGCAGCTTCAGCGATTGCTCTTCGCAGACAATCCTGGATGCGCTTATGTTCATTTGCGGAAGCCTTCAAGTCTTCCTTTACTAACGCCCCATTTGACGGTGCCACTCTTTTTGGCCCCAAAGTAAAGGAGACCCTTACCCGGTGTGAGCAGGAGGGAAAGACTCTGTCTGCTATCGGAGTCCGTTTTTCCACCCCATCCAGACCGTACCCCAAAGGGCAACGCGGTGGAAAAATGTGGTTTCGAAAACCCCAAGGATCTTTCCCAGGCACACTGGGTGATGCCCCTTCTAGAGGCAGAGGAGGGGGCAGAGGTGGAAGACGCCGCCCTGGCGGCAGAGGGGGTCCGCAGAATCAAGGTGACAGGGATACACTCCCTGGTAAACCTTTCCAGCACTCCTGAGAGGAGGCCCGACTGTCCTGCTCTGGAGGCAGTCGGGGGTCACTTAGCTTTATACCCTCAGGCCTGGCAAAACATAACTACAGACAAGTGGGTAAAAAGCGTGGTTACCAGAGGTTACAATATACCATTTCTATCCTATCCCATTCCAAAGAAAAGACTCCCAGATGTGCCGCCCATCTCACAGAGCCAGCAGCTATAGAAATTTCAAAGCTGCTAGAAAAAGAGTCATCCAACCAGTCCCAGCGGACCAAAGAGGATTCGGAACTTACTCAAGGTTCTTTTTAGTTCCAAAGAAAACAGGGGACTGGAGGCCCATTCTGGACCTAAGCGACCTCAATACCTTCGTCAAGAAAGAAAAGTTCCAAATGGTCACGCTTCAATCGATCCTTCCATTCTTACAGAAGGACGACTGGATGTGCTCAATAGATCTGAAGGATGCATACTACCACATCAAAATGGCCAGGGCATCCAGAGATCATTTGCGCTTCCGGCTGGGTGCCAGTCATTTTCAGTTTCGAGTCCTGCCCTTTGGTCTGACCTCAGCCCCCAGGGTCTTCACCAAATGCATGGCAGTGGTAGCGTCTCACTTGAGACGCCTAGGATTCCAGGTGTTTCCGTATCTGGACGACTGGCTCCTTTCTGCCACCACCCAGCGTCAACTAGTACAGGCCAGAGACTACACTCTTCAACTGTGTGTTCACCTCGGAATTTCCGTAAACTTCGGAAAATCCTTACTACAGCCATCACAGCGTATCTTATTCATAGGAGCGAATTAGATACACATCAGTTAATTCTAAGACTTCCTCCAGAAAGGATACTTTCACTTCAGACTCACATACGTCTTCTTCTTTGTCCAGGAAATCCCCAGCAAAACTGGTACTGAAGGTTTTGGGACTCATGTCAGCTTCTCTTATTGCAATACCCTTGGGAAGACTGCACATGAGAGTCCTACAATGGCTACTGTTTGCACAATGGTCGCTCCAACAACTACCTCTGACACACGAGATTCTTATAACGAACACATGCAAATCACACCTAGACTGGTGGCTTCAGACTTGCAACCTTTCCAAGGGGAGACCATTTGTGCTACCCGCTCCGACAGCTACGGTGACCACGGACGCTTCCCTGATAGGGTGGGGGGGCATCTTTCAGGGACAGACAGTCCAAGGCGAATGGACCAATTTAGAGTACAATCTGCACATCAATGTTCTAGAGTTGAGGGCAGTGTTCCTAGCGTTGCAACACTTTGCTCCCCTTCTTCCTCTGGGAACTATTGCAGTTCAGACGGGCAACATGTCTGTAGTCTGGTACATAAACAAGCAAGGGGGAACCAAGTCCTATCAGCTATGCAGAGAGGCCATGAGAATCTGGCAATGGGTGGAGTCCACGGGTCGCTTTCTGATAGCAACGCACATCCCGGGGTCATCCAACGTCATAGCCGACAGGCTGAGCAGAGCAATACTGTTACCGCACGAGTGGTCCCTAAAACAGTCAGTTGCGAAAAAGATTTTTCGCACGTGGGGCCAGCCTTCCTGCGATCTGTTTGCGTCTCCAATGAATGCCAAATGCAGGAGCTACTTTGCCCTATTACCCCCTCCAGGGGAAGTCCCCAGGGACGCACTGATTCACGATTGGCCCCCGGGTCTCCTGTATGCATTTCTTCCCTTCCCCCTGATCTCAAAGTTTCTCCAGAAAGCCAACAACCTACACAGGACAATAATCCTCATTGCCCCATTCTGGTCTCGTCAAATTTGGTTCCCCTTCCTCATGACACACTGCATTCGGGGACCCTGGATCCTGGACCCAGAGCTAGATCTATTGACTCACTCGTCAGGGGCTCCCCACCCCTCGCTCTTGTCCTTCCATCTAGCAGCTTGGCTGCTCCAGTTCCCAACTTAGCCAGGTCTGATCTTCTTTCGCCTGCAGTTCAAAATATATTAGTGGCTTCTCATAAAGCTTCCACTACTAAAACATATACTAGTAAATGGAAGCGCTTTGCATTCTGGGTGAATACACAGCAAGTGGACCCTGTTGTAGCTCCTTTGAATAAAATATTAGAGTTTTTAACAGAATTGTTCCATCAGGGTGCTTCTCCTGCCACATTAAGAGTTCAATTGGCTGCCATTTCTAATTTCCATGTGGAAGAATGTGGGGCTCCAGTTATGGCCCACAGACTTTGTAAAGCCTTTTTAAAAGGGTCTTTTCATATTAGACCACCAATTAGATCTCCTACGTCACCTTGGAGTCTAAACTTATTATTATCTAAGTTGATGCTGCCCCCCTTTGAACCAGCCTCCTCTTGCCCATTAAAATTTTTGTCGTGGAAGACTCTCTTTTTAGTAGCCATTACATCCGCTAGGCGAATATCTGAACTTCAAGCTCTCTCCATTAAACACCCTTATTTGATCTTTCACTCTGACAGAGTTTCTCTTCGCACTAATTCATCCTTCCTTCCTAAAGTTTGTTCTATTAACAATATTAACCAGTCCATTGAATTACCCACTTTCTTCAAAAATCACTCCAATAAAATGGAGTATATGTTGCATAAATTAGATGTCCACAGACAACTAAGGTTTTACTTGGATAGAACAAAAGATCACAGGAAATCTGATCAACTTTTTGTAGCCTTTGCTGATAACAGAAAAGGAGTAGCGGTTACTAAAAGAACTCTTTCTAAGTGGTTAACTGATTGTATCATCTATGTCTATGATTCTACAGATCAAACTCTTGCACAAACCCAAAGGACATTCCACAAGGTCAGTGTCTACATCCCTGGCTCATGCAGCTCGCCTACCACTAGATGCTATTTGTGCGGCTGCTACTTGGTCTAAACCACATACATTCATTTCTCATTATAAGGTAGACAAGGTTTCTAGGGACAGGGCAACCTTTGGTTCCACTGTGCTCAAGAACGTCCTTCCGTGAGTTCCTCAGGAACAAGGAGCTAGGGACGCTACCCATGTGTAAGAACAAACGGCGAGATTGAACACTATCACATATAGAAGTTATGTCCTTACCATAACGTTCCATGTGGAGTGTTCATCTCGCCTTTGTTCTTACATTCCCACCCTCCCACCCTTAGGAAGAACGTTCAGTTTGGTGCCTGGTCTGGGGCATTCTGCTTCTGCATTGCAGTTGTATATATAGTTGGCATATATACATATATATATATGTAGATATATAGACTCTTAGTTTCTGTGCATATGTGTATATTGGCATGAGTGTTTCTCTTGACTGCTGGTTTGCTTGCAAACTAGATCTGAGGTAAAGGCAGAGGGGGATTGTGGGTATTAGGTTGTCTCGAGCTTCTTCTCGATGCAGAGCTTGCAAGCGGCCGACACGGAGCCGAGGATCGGCTCCGAACCCATGTGTAAGAACAAAGGCGAGATGAATACTCCACATGGAACGTTATGGTAAGGACATAACTTCTATTTATATTCATTTTGCTTCTTTATTCTTTTTCTGTGCCCATACTTTTCTTGTGCTCATTTTACGCTACAGAACAAAGAAACTTTTTACCAGAACCACAAGACATATCACTGTATAATGTTTATTTGCTAGTACAAAGTAATTTCACAGAGATTTCTGCTTCATCAGGCAAAAGACTAAAACTGGAATAAACAAGCTTTATATATAACTAGTTAATAAAACATCAAGATTAAAAAGCTAGACCTAAGCAATTGAAAATTTTAAGAAATGTTATACATATATAAGCTTGTATACATTTGTACAGACTATATATATATATATATATATATATATATATATATATATATATATATATATATATAGATTCTTATCACTTCACTGAAAGACCATTTCACTGACACCAAATCAACTAAAGTTCATTTCACCTAAAACTCATTTCACTGACAAGTAGCACTATAAGGCAAGTCAAAGGTATATGTCCTTTTCCCCACTAGTGCGATCCTGGTGTTACTATGTATAGTTAGAGGGGCATAACCCACCCCTTTAATTTGGTTTTCTGTTGTCTGGTTTTGTTTTACATTATTTGGTAAAACCCAACTAGGTGGGGGGGGGGGGCTGCACCCCCTAACTAATAAATATATATATATATATATATATATATATATATATATATATATATATATATATATATATATATATATATATATATATAAATATATATATATATATAAATATATATATATATATAAATATATATAAATATATATATATAGATATAGATATGTGTGTATATATATAAATATATATATATATATAAATATATATAAATATATATATATAGATATAGATATGTGTGTGTATATATATATATAGATATATATATATATATATATATATATATATATATATACTAACACCAGGATCGCACTACAATGGGGAAAAGGACATATACCTTTGACTTGCCTTAGAGTACTACTTGTCTGTGAAATGAGCTTTAGGTAAAATGAACTTTAGGTGATTTGGTGTCAGTGAAATGGTATTTTAGTGAAGTGATACAAATCCATATAATATATATATATATATATATATATATATATATATATATATATATATATATATACACACACACACACAATTTAATACAATAAAATCACTTAATACATGTATGTGAAAATGTTAATTCTGGTTTCAAAGAAAAATAAAACTGTATTTATTCCAGAAGGGTGAAATCCTCTAAAAATATAAAATCCATTTATTCTCACATCTTTCAGTGATGTTTATTCTATCACACCCTCTTAAAGAAGTACAAATATTTTCTAAAATACAAAACCTAGAACTATGTGTATCATCAGTTTCAGATATGTTTGTATAAAGAATTTGTTAAAATCGTTCTTTCTATTTCTGAAATGTGACCACTAATACGGCTCTTAAACTTCTGCTTAGTTTTTCCTACATAAAATGAATCTCATTTTATACACCTTGCCCATGTGTACTACGTTCTTGGTATAACAATTACGAGATGCTTGAATATTGAACTTGATTTATCTCACTGGATCAATAAAATGTATATCGGTAAAAATATATTTACAATAGGTGCAGTGATGACAGTTAAAAGTACCTATTTTCCTTGAGTATTGAGAACTATATTTTTTTTGTTCTTTATAGCACAACCTATTTTTAAGAGTAGCACTCCTATACGTTTGCATGGGTTTTCACTTGTTTAAGCTCCATCAGCGGCACCGAGCTGAGGTAAACTTTTTCTGGTGCCCAAAAGTCTGCAGTTCAGTTTTTCCCTTCGATCTTGCTACCTCTTTCTCTTTTGCACTTCAAGTAGCCTAATCGCTTTGCACTTCAGGTTTTTGTAGCAATTATTATAGTACACCCAAGTGCTTTCAGCACTAGTCGTTCATGGAAATAGCTACAGTACCACCCCTCCTGGCATGAATAAAGGGCAGTTCCCTGTGCTTTCCCCTATTAACCTGGTGCACTTGGGCATTCTGAGGCAGTGTAGCAATTGCCTCATGTACACAGACAACCCTCTCCTTTTATCTCCCAACACTCAGACTTGTGAGAGATGCACTTATATCACCAAACTGGAAGCTATGCACCCTCCAGCCAAGACCGGACTAGATGGTCAAAATGAGAGGGTTAACACCTGCACCACACCACATGGAACACAGCCCTCCAGAACACCCACTATCACAGCTCTCACATAAAAAGACAAACCACACACCCACCTACACAGAGGCTCTTGATAGAAATTTACCCAAACAGCAGAGACCTCCCTAGACAAACACACTCAACTACCACAACACTGCACAAACCACAGGCCGCACAACTCACCTCCACAGTGTGCCCCTCAACCTAAGCCCCTAAGGCTCAACACCTTGCCCAATACACTAATCATAGGTGACTCAGTAGTGAAGTACACAGATGTCCCACTCACTAGGTTGAATAAGTAGAAGCTAACAGTCAGCTGTCTATCAGGTGCCAGAATCCAACACAACACTCGCACTTAGGTCACTCCACAGGTACAAGTATGACTCTGTCATTGTCCATGTGGGTGTGAATGACCTGAGATGCACCTCCCTGGACTACATGAAAAGAGACATGGTGGAGCTCTCAGATTATGTGACCCAGGCAGGTATGACACAAGCCCTGAGCAGTATCCTACCATCATCCAGAATGATACTGCAGTAGAAACAAAAAATGATTGACTTCAACAATTGGCTAAGTTTCTGGTGTTGTTATAAAGGGGATCCAGTATCTGTCTGGGATGACATGATTGATGGACCTCAATGCTTTGCCAGAGATGGCATGCTTCTGTCACCCCCTGGGTTTCTGGGTACTGACTAAAGCTCTTGCCACCCCTATAGTGCCTTTTTTAGGCAGTGTTCCAAAGACCAAATTACCACCGTAACAGCTATAAATAAATGTAATCTGAGGGTCATGCTGCTCAACGTTAGAAGTCTAAATCTCAAGATGCACTCGCTGGAAGCACTCCTCAAAATGGAGAAAATTGACATTTGTACTGTAATGGAGACCTGGTTTAAAGTGGCAGAAACCACACCCCTGTGCTACCAGGCTACAACTCATTCCACACCTTCCGGCCCTGAAACATGGACCAAAGGTGGTGGTGTCTCCATATTCATAAAGGATATGTACACCTCCAGACTTGTAGCCCAGCATAACGCATCTGAGATACTTATGGTACAACTAACACTGGGTAAGACTGTGATCCAGGTCATAGCCTGCTATAGGACCCCCAACCATGTCTCTTGATTCTCACTCCATGTTCCTAAGTACCCTAGAAGATATCAAGGTCTAACCCAGCATTCTCTTACTAGGAGACTTCAACTACTCCTCCATCAACTGGGAAAACTACTCAAGCACCAATACACTGGCCCAGTGCTTCCTGTAATTCATCAATTCCAATGCCCTGGGTGAGCTCATTCTGACCCCCACTAGAAGAAGCAACATCCCTGACCAACCTGGTTATTACTGACATGGGTGACCATTGCCCTACACCACTAGACAGTCCCAACCATAAACTAATCACCATGGAAGTCCGCATATCACCCACGCATCCTGAAAAGGTAACCACCTTGAAAAACTTCTCCAAAGCTGACTTTGGACTCCTAAAAACAGAGGTGGCTAACTTCACGGCACCCATGCCATTGGAAAATAGCTGCATGACTGCCAAATCATACACCAATGCACATGTACATAAATGCATGGAACTAGCCATACCCAAGAGAACCAAGATGCTCTCCTCAAAAAAAGGAAGCCAATCTGGTGGTCCCCAGCAATTAAACTCTACAACAGAAGGAAGAAACTGTTGCAGAAAAAGATTGTCCCAAGACTGGAAAAACTCCCTTATTAGCCTCAACAAAAAGTTAAGATCCCTCATCAAATCCTCTAAAGCCAGCTATGAAGGTAGAATCAAGGCAGACACTAAAAACAATCACAAAGCCTTCTAAGCTATATCAAAAACCTCCACGGCAATACCCAGCTTTGCTCTGAGTTTACTGCACAATGGTACCTCTTATACGAAGTCAATAGATATTGCCAACATATTGGCCGACAGATTCAGTGCTAGCTTTACCCCCCCACACACACAAAGGAGCAATCACAATACCAGAAGAATGCTAGGCACCCAGCATTACTGCAGCCCAGGTTAAAGCTGCATTGTCCAAAGCCAAGAATATAGCTTCCATGGGACCCGATAATATCCCTGGCTGTGTTCTACATTAACTACAAAATGAACTTGCACCACATCTTTGTGCCCTGTTCGGTCACAGCCTCATCTTGGTCCTTGTCCCTACCGAATGGCAGACTGCTGCAGTCATCCTTCTCCATAAAGGGGGATCGACTACAGACCCTGGGAATTATCACCCTATTAGCCTGATGAGTCTGATATGTAAAGCTATGGAGCGTATCATCATGGACCTGATTAACAAAAATATAGGAAATCTCCATACTCTGGACCCCATGCAGTTTGGCTTTGTAAAAGGGAGATCATGCCTGCTCAACCTGGTTGATTTCCTTGAGTCAGTCACCAGGGCTGTGGATGAAGGTAAGGCAGTGCATACAGCCTACCTTAATCTGGTGAAGGCCTTTAATACCATTAGCCATTCAGGAGTTATTAATAAACTCTCCAAACTAGGCATCAACCCCTGTATCACTAGGTGGGTTGCAAATCGGCTCAAGATAGAACACAGTGTGAAAATAACAAACTCCAAGTCAGACTGCCGACCAGTCATGAGTGGAGTCCCACAGGGATCGGTCCTGGGTCCTCTCCTGTTCAGCATCTACTTCTCAGAAGTCTAGGCCAACACAAAGGGACTCTGGCTGACCAAGTTTGCAGACAACTGCAAGCTGGGAGCCATTAACTCCCCAAGTGATGCAGACATCATACAAGAAAGGCCTCACTGAGACCAATGACTACTGTCAAAACCATGGCCTTAAGCTTAATGCCAAAAAATGCGTCATCTGCTTTGGTAAAAACTCAGTTCCCACTAATTACCACATCGATGGGAGCCCACTGAATGCGTTGAGATCTGGGGACACAGGTTGACAGCAACCTCCTTCAACCACCACATTGCCACTGTGGTCAAAAAGTCCTATGTGGCACATCTCATTACCAAGGTTTTTCATCCAGGAAGAAAGAGGTCATTGTCTCTCTCTCTACTCTTCTCTCATTATTACAATCATCGAGTATAATGCCCCATTTGGCATGTACCTCACTAGACACCCGCAACAGTTGGGGAGGCCACAGAAGTACCTCATGAAGAGGATCCTAGGCATTAAACACATCTTACACAACAGACTCCAGCATTTATCTGTCTCTCATCACCTACTTAGAGGCAATCTCTGCTTGACTTAAAGCCATGTCTGACAGAAATGCTGCAGCTAAAGAAATCCCAATCCCTCTGCATCACACGCTCCAGAGACTTCAACCTCATTACCACAATCAACGGAACATGCTGGAGGGACAGGTTCCTCACCCAGAGACTGCCCATGCTCTGGGATAGACTTTCCATACACGTCAATCAGAGCACCTTGCTGTCCCTCTTCAAGGGAAATCTTGATGAGTGGATGGGTAATAGAAAGTTCACCCTGGGGATCACTCCATTGGCTGTACTTGATAGAGGCACTGGGCACTAACGTCAGGTGGCAAGATGTCAAGGCACTTATATGGGCTAGGCTTGTAAAGGCTCCAGGGCCATTAGCCTAGTACACACCTATGAACCTATACGTAAATGAAGGATTACTTGAATATTCTACTTGTAATTCGGGCACCTGAGACAGAAGAGGACAATATTTTTTATTAGTATCTGAGAGTAAATCAAGTTCATATTTTAGAGCATTTCACTCTCCTGGATTAAATAAAGTTTTTTCTTTGAAACCAAAATTGACATTTTTGCTTACTTGTTTTAAGTGAATTTATTGTATTAAATTGTGTGTGTGTGTGTGTGTGTGTGTGTGTGTGTGTGTGTGTGTGTGTGTGTGTATATATGTATATATATATATATATGTCTGTACAAATGTATACAAGCTTATATATGTATATATTACTTTAAATTTTCAGTTGCTTAGGTCTAACTTTTTAATTAATCTTAATTTATGTTTTATTAATTAGTTATGTATAAAGGTTGTTTATTCCAGTTTGTCTTTTGCCTGATGAAGCATAAATCTCTGTGAAAGTACTTTGTAGTAGCAAATGGTATATACTGATGTGTCTCGTGGTTCTGGTCCAGTTTCTTTGTTCTGTTAAGTACCGTTTCTTTTACTGCACCAGTTTGTTGGCAAGGTATTCTCTTTTGAACATTTTATGCTGCCTGTCTACCTCATCAAACATGAAGCGTACTCTAGTATTGCCATCTGCTAGCAATGTGTTCTGCAAATCTGTCAACATATACAGGATTTAATAGAAATTAATGAAAATCCACTTTTAAAAGATTTTTCATCAACTGTGACTGATACTAATACGGATGCTGCTGAGATATCAGTGAACGAGTTTAAAATTAAACCAGCAAATTTAGAGTATGATGTATAATTTCAAGAGGCTACAATGGCAATGCTTCTCATTTACTGCATAGATCAATTTAAAGATCGTTCCAAGGAGCTTGCATATTCTTAAGATGCCCACCTACAGGGGCACCTATCTGGACTTATTGAGAAAGGGGCAACATTTTAACTTGAATCTAGCTTTTCCAGTATATGCTCCTTATGAACGAGTACTTTGAGCTGATTGAGAATAAGTACAAAAATTATATCATTAAATTGTTTGACGAGTTAACTAACTCAATAAAAAACAATATACTCTCAGCACTGCTGAATAATGCATTAGATAAATTCATACAATATGAAAATTGGCTGAGAGTAAAAGGAGAAATCTGAAGCGTGATTTCAGTGAATTTTGGACAGTAACATTTTTGTCTGGCACAACCCTAAACGCACCAATCAGAGAAACACCTCAGGAATGCAAAATACCAATTATGTTGCGGAGAACTCCTCAACTAAAGTGGATGATGTCACCTCCAGTCTTCCGCTACAGGTAACTGAAGTAGAAGTTCACATACAAAAGACTGCAGCTAAGTCAGGTTCCAGAGAAGACAAGTATTTCTTCTAAGACAATTGTAGATGTTGCCCTTATTTCAACATTAGACCCACTTGAGTTTCCAATAGAAACAACAGCAAAAAACGTGAATGATAATATAATTGCTGCTAGTAAAACCATTGAAAGTATTAATATGGATTTTTTATACAATCCAACAGAAGTGTATCCAATTCTGCCCAAAAGAAAACGTTCAGTCAACGCGAACGCAAGAAGAGAATGCACTTTAAAAACAGGTACTGTGTATTCTAATATTTTTAACTTGTCAGATTGATCTCCTGTTCAGTTAGTACATAAAGTATTAAATAAAGGGCTGACGTTTATACCAGCAACTACTGTAAGTGCTTCACGAACTTTAACAAATTTTAAATTATTCATCCGTAAACTTAATTTAAAGGTTTTTTTTCAGCAGCAAGGAGTCTCTGGGCAAATATTGAATAATAAATATAACATGAATAGTGGTTTTGTTCCACCAGCAAATCATTTTATATCTGTATTTGAGAAAATGGTTGAACATGAGTTTTATAACACCTTATTTGTTAAGCCTAGTAAAGATTTTATAACTTGAGTAAGGAGGAACATGAAGCCATACACGCTTTCTACAGTAATGATGGTATAGTTATAAAACCAACTGGCAAGGGAGGTGGTATTGTTGTGCTAAATAGTTATACCACCTCCATGCACAAGCTTTTAAATATTATTGATTATGCTTGTATTACTGAGAGCACTATTAATAGTTATTTATTTATTTTTTTATTTATTTTACATTTGTTTAGCGGGATTGTCCAACTGGATACATGTCCATTTTCAGTGGAGGCCTGGGGAGAAAAGCTCCAAAAAGTCATTCAAAAAACTGTTACATTATTACAGTTTAAAACATAAAATAAAAAAAAAAGATTTTTTTACACAGGTGTAAACAAAAATAGATACACAAATTATTACTCAGATGGAAAATTCTAGACAGTGTTTTTAAGAATGATAGGGTATTGAATGCCTAGTAGGCTAACCTGGTAGTAGATCCAAGGAGGTAATAGAATTTCTAAGTTAAGAAACAATAAAGTGTAGGCAGAAGTCCTCCATGTGCACATGAGTGATGGTTACAGTTTGTCTGGATTAGGACAAGGACATAGCCATCGTTTTTTTAAAGTACTGAATCAGACTTTTCTTGAATTGAGGTAGAGAGAGTTCAGATGTAAGAGTAGCAGGAAGAGAATTCCAAGTTTTGCCAACAGCATTAGCAAATAGAGATTTACCGGCTGTGTTGTTGGATTTGAGAGTTTGAACTAGTAGTCTTTCAGATAAACGAAGTCACTAAGGTTACTGTAGGGGGAGATGAGGTTTTTAAGTACGGGTGTATTATTTGGTTGGTAACAGGATCTTGTGTACAACTATTCCTTGGTTAACCTGAAGTAGGTTAGGCAGTTCAAGCCATCCTAGTACATTTAGGTTATGACAGTCATGAGTTCTGTAGGCTGCATAGGTAGCAAATCTAGCAATGTGATTCTAGCTGCTAGAAAGTTTATTAAGGTCAGTTTTGCTAAGGTTTGTAAACAGAGGGGAAGCATAGAGGAGGGTGGTGAGTAGATGTGTATGAGCAATTACAGTTCTAGCTAATGGTGCTAGGAAGGGCTTGATCCTATATAGTGAGCCAAGTTTTTTATTAACTGTTTTAATAGTTTATTATATAGATTGGTTATTAATATAATATATTAATATAGATTATTAATCATGTTTCCTCTTGTCTAATATGTTACAGCAGGGTATTTATAGATCAAAAATTATTTGATTCTTTCAATGGGAGAAAACTGGTTTCTGTAATTTTTGTCATTCCTAAACTACACAAGTCACTCATGGGACCCTCCATTGCGCCCAATTGTTTCAACTCATGGATGGGTCACAGAACCAATTTCAAAATCATTGGAAAATGAACTGAAACTGGTTCTTGAAACATGCACTACTATAATTAGAGACTGTATTGAATTTTTGGAGCTTCTACATCAGTGGACCCGTAATCACTCTATGCTTACATGCTATCTGGTGACTCTTGATGTGGATTCTTTGTTCACCTGTATTCCCAATGACATGGGGATACCCATGTTTAGGCCGTATATGCTAGACCAGCCTTGTTTGAAAGATCTTAAGATTGATTTATTATGCAACTTACTAAAGAATGTATTGGAGAATAATGTATTTTTATTCTATGATAAGTACTATAGACAAAAGGGTTTGTGATGGGCACCCCTGTAGCAAATACTTATGCCAATATAGTCATGAATTCCTGGGTAGTTAGGACTATAGTGAACAATCCTGAGAATTATTTACGTAAAAAGGTCATTTTTTATATATATATTATAAAAGATTTGTTGATGACCTTTTCTTTTTATGGGATGGCTTATTGACTTTGAATGATTTTATCACATATATATATATATATATATATATATATATATATATATATATATATATATATATATATATACACACCACCACTGGATTTTTAAAATTTAAGAAAAACACAGTATTGATCTTTCTTGATATTACTTTGTTGCTTAATTTTACCTGTAGGCTAACACACTCAAGTGCGCTAGCCGTTTAAAAGCATTTGTGTGCTCTTCAATTTTTCCCTTAGAACTTCTCTACTTGCAATCTAAACAGTCTATTCTCTATCTCAAAAGCTCAGCACTTGCTCCTAAAGCATTTTTATATAGGTAAAGTACTTGTATACTAAACAAAGTACTACATTAGCCTAGAATCCCCTTGAGTACCCATTTCCCTATAGGTCCCTTCTGACTCAGTTACACAGCAAACGTTTTCACTTTTTCTAGCATGTCGAAGGGTCAGTTGCTAGCGTCCTCTCCTGTTCAGCTGGTGAATCTGGGCATCTTGAGGCAATGTTACAATTGCCTCATGTACACAGACAACCCACTCCTTCTCCCACAAAACACAAATACATGTGAGAGATGCAACTATATAGCCAAACTGGAGGCTGAGCTCTCTCAACTCAGGACTGGCAAGACCAGACAGGAGGAGAAGGAAACCACGCACACCACAAACCCAGTTTCACATAGAACTGCAAAACAAACACACAAACACACAGACATACTCGGAGGCACTGATCAAAAATCTACCAAAACTACAGAGGCCTCCAAAGCAGACACCCAAGCAACTGCCACCTCAAGACATAAGACATGCAACACATAGTTCTCAAAGTCAGTGTGCTAAACAGTCACAGCCCTTAAGGCCAAACACAATGCCAGACACACTTGTTATAGGTGACTCCATAGTCAGACACACTGACGTCCCACTCACCAGACTGAACAAGGAAAAGATCACAGTAAGCTGCCTTTCAGGCGCTAGAATCTGCCACATAACACAAGCACTCAGGTCACTCCACAGCAAGTACAAGTATGACTCAGTCATTGTCCATGCCGGTGTGAACGACCTGAGACGTACCTCCCTGGACTACATGAAAAGAGACATAGAGGAGCTCTCAGATTATGTAGCCCAGGCCGGTATGACCCTGACCCTGAGCAGTATCCTATCCTCACCAAGAATGATACCACAATACAGAGACAAAATGATCAGCTTTAATAATTGGCTTAATTACTGGTGTCATTCTAAGGGGATCCAATGTCTGTCTGCCTGGGATGACATGCTTGACAAGCCACGCTGCTTCAAGGGATGGCTTGCACCTGTCACCCTGGGCTTCCGGATATTGGCAAAGGCTCTTGCCACCCCATAGTGCCTTTTTTAGGCAAGGCTCAAATGATAAACCTACCGCCCTAGAAAACAAAAATGGAGAAAAACTAAGGGTAATACTGCTCAATGCCAGAAGTCTAAACCTCAAGATGCATGCCCTCGAAGCCCTCCTCAGTATGGAGAACATCGATGTCTGTGCTGTGACTGAAACCTGGTTCAAGGCTCCTGAGAGCACCCCAGCACTATCAGGTTATACCTCATATCATGCGTTCCGGCCCCAAAATCCGGACCGAACCACAAAAGGAGGGGAGTATCCATATTCATAAAGGATACCCACACCTCCAGGTTAGTGGCAACGCACGAAGCATCGGAGACCATCCAGGTGCAATTAACCATAGGTAAAACTGCCCTACAGTTTGTAACATGCTACAGACCACCTTCTCAAACTCAGGAAACCCACACAGCCTTCCTGAAGACACTGGAGAGTATGAATGTCTCTCCAAACACCATCATATTGGGTGACTTCAACTACCCAAACATAGACTGGAAACATTACTCAAGCCCCAACACCCTAGCCCAAAGGTTCCTGGAGTTCATAAACTCAAATGCTATGGAACAACTAGTCACCATTCCCACAAGAGGAGAAAATATACCAGACCTGATCATCACAAACATGGGGACAAAATGCTCCACACCGAAGTATATCCCTCATTGGTGAGATCAGACCATAAATTAATCTCACTGGAGATCCACATCCCCCCACCCCAGCAAAAGACCACAGTGAAGAACTTCTCAAAAGCAAACTTCACACTTCTTAAGACTGGAGTGGTATCCTTCAAGGCCCCCGAGCCAGTGGAAACCACAACCCACACTGCTGAAACCATTACAAATGCCTTCTACGAGCACCTCCAGGAATGTATGGATCAAGCAATCCCTAATAAAATCAAGACCCTTTCCACCAAAGGCAGGCCCGGTCTGGTGGACCCCAGCCATAAACAAACTCTACAACAAGAGGAGAAAGCTACTACATGACAGAGCAAAATCCCTAAAAGGGAAGGCATCTCTGATCAATACTAGCAAAAAACTACGATCACTCATAAAATCATCCAAGGCCAACTTTGAGAGAAAAATCGCTAATGACACAAAAGACAATCATAAGGCCTTCTTTAGCTATGTTAGAAACCTGGGTGGAAACTCCCAGATATGCTCAGAATTAGTCCAAAATGATAAAAAAAATCACTGAACCCACAGACATTGCCAACATTGCAAATTTCTCCCCTCCCTCCCCCCCAAAAGGAGAAATATCTATCCCACCAGAGTCTAGCCTCCCAAACGTCTCAGATGCCCAGGTGAGAGCTGCTCTCTCTAAAGCAAAAAACACAGCATCAATGGGACCGGACGGTGTCCCTGGCTGTGTGCTACATGAACTCAATGAGGATCTAAACCCACACATAAGGCTGCTGTTTAATCTTAGCCTTACTACAGGATACGTACCCAAAGAATGGCGTACGGCAACTGTGGTCCCACTCCACAAAGGCGGTGCTTCTATGGACCCTGGAAATTACCACCCCATAAGCTTGACGAGCCTTGTCTGCAAAGCTATGGAGAGGATCATAATGGAACTCATAAATAAAGACATTGGGGACCTACAGACACTGGATCCTACCCAATTTGGCTTTGTCAAGGGCAGATCCTGCCTCTTGAACTCGGTCGACTTTTTCGAAACAGTCACTAAGGCCATTGATGAGGGTAAGGCAGTTCACACAGCCTACCTTGACCTAGCAAAAGCGTTCGACACAATACCCCACTCGGGCATCATAGAAAAGCTCACCAGCTTAGATGTTAACCCATATGTCACAAGATGGGTTGCAAACTGGCTCAAGGACAGAACACACAGGGTTAGAGTTGCTGGTGCCATGTCAGACTCTAAGCCGGTCACGGCGGTGTCCCACAGGGCTCAGTCCTGGGCCCCTCTTGTTCGGCATTTATTTTTCTGAAGTGCAGGCAAACATAGGGGATTGTGGCTGACAAAATTTGCAGATGACTGCAAACTGGGCACCATAATTGACACTCCATCAGACACAGACATCCTCCGGAGAGGTCTCATAGAAATGGATAACTGGTGCCAGAGCCATGGCCTTAAGCTAAATGCCAAAAAATGTATAGTCATACCCTTTGGGAAAAACAAGGTAACCCCTAATTACCACATAGGTGGTAATCCATTAAATACGGAAGAAGTTATCAGGGACCTGGGGACCCAAGTTGACAGTAACCTCTCTTTTGACACTCACATTGCCAAAGTGGTTAGGAAGACCTTCTACATTGCCCACCTGATCATGAAGGGATTCACATCCAGATCAGGAGAGGTCATTGTACCCCTGTACTCCTCACTTATCAGACCAATGATTGAGTACAACACCCCATTCGGAATGTACCTTACCCGACACCTGCAGCAGTTGGAAAGACCCCAAAAGTTCCTCACCAAAAGGATAAAGGGGCTCAAACATATGTCATAACGATGCCCGACTGAAGAAACTCCAGCTCTATTCAGTCGCATACCGTCTGCTCAGAGGTGATCTGTGCCTGACATACAAGGCCATGTCCAACCCGGAATTAATGGACATGCTCCACCTCAAAAAATCCAAATCCACCAGAGCCACGAGAGCAAGAGACTTAAACCTCAACACTGATATAAATAGGACGTGCTGGAGGGACAGATTCATCACCCAGAGACTCCCTACACTATGGAACAGAATCCCAGTCCATGTGAGGCAGAGCCCCTCACTGACTCTGTTCAAGAGAAATCTTGACGAGTGGATGGGAGATCGTAGGTTTACCCCGGGAATCATCTCTGTATCACTGCTGGACAGAGGCACAGCAAACTAATGGGTATAGTATTCTCATCCTAAGGGGTGGTGAAAGCCACACACACACTGGCTAGGCTTATAAATGCCCTAGAGCAGATAGCCTAGTATGAACCTATGAACCTACTGTGAAGAAAAATTTAACAAGTCAACTTGAAACAATGTTGTATAGGAAACCGGTTAAAAAAATGTACCTATTCAGCAAGAGATAGTATGCACCCTAGCTATACTTTTAATAATATGTTAAATCAAATGGCAAGAGTTAGTAAGCTAAACACTCGAAGTTTAAGAACAATTAACCAAATGGTTAATGATTTTGAAAAAAGAGGGTATTCTAAGAATAAAGCACAGAATACCAAACAAGAAATACTGAAACAAAGGAATTCTAAGTACTTCCCCATTTTTTCCAATATGCATGAACGACAGCAGAAGAAAAGAAATAATAATGGGGTAACAAAAAAAAAAAAAAAAAAAAAAATGTAGGTACATTCTTACATATGGTTAAAATACAAATAAAATTAAAGATGATAAAAAATATTGGCCTCTTGTGTCTCAGGTGCCCAAATTACATTGTGCATTTCAAGTAATCCTTCGTTTGCGTATAGGAGGAGTTCATAGGTTGATACTAGGCTATCTGCCCTAGGGCATTTATAAGCCTAGCCAGAGTGTGTTTGGCTTTCGCCACCCTTTTAGATTAGTTGACTATGCCTTTGTATAGTAGGTCACAGAAGAATAGCCCATTTAAGTTTAGTTTACTGTGCCCCTGTCTAGTAGGGACACAGAAGAGATCCCAGGGGTAAACCTACGATCTCCCATCTATTCGTCAAGATTTCTGTTGAAGAGGGTCAATGAGGGGCTCTGCCTAACATGGATTGGGATTTTGTCCCAGAGTGAGGGGAGCCTCTGGGATATAAATCTGTCCCTCCAGCATGTCCTATTTATTTGTGTGCTGAGGTTTAGGTCCCTGGAGTGTGTAGCTCTAAGGGATTTGGATTTCCTGAGGTAGAGCATGTCCATTAATTCAGGGTTGGAGATGGCTTTATACATCAGGCACAGATCGACTCTGAGGAGGCGGTAAGCAACTGAGTAGAGCTGGAGTTTCTTTAGCCTAACTGAGTAGGGCATCTGTTTGAGTCCCTTGATCTTCTTGGTGAAGTACTTTTGGGGTCTTTCCAGTTGCTGCAGGTGTCTGGTAAGGTACATCCCAAAAGGGACATTGTATTCAATTATGGGCCTGATAAGTGATGAGTAGAGGGGCACAATGACACCTCTCGATCTAGATGTGAACCCTTTCGTGATAAGGTGGGCCATATAGAAGGTCTTTCTAACCACTTTGGCAACGTGATTGTCGAAGGTGAGATTGCCATCTACTTGGGTCCCCAAATCCCTAATTACTACTTCCGTACTTAATGGATTACCACCTATGTGGTAATTTATGGGCACTTTCTTTTTTCCATAGGGGATGACTGTGCACTTTTTGGCATTTCGTTTTAGGCCATGGCTCTGGCACCAGATGTTCATCGTGCATACAGCTGCAGTAATCACATATGGGTTCTCTGCCGTCAGGCGGGTCCTCGGTCGGCCGAATTCCAAAGTCTAGGTCTGGCGTCGGTTGTTGTCGCTTTCTTTCCTGACGTCAGTACGACAGGGGTATATAAGACACAGCCGACACCATATTCTTCAGTCTTTTTTGCCACGCGGTGCCCGAAGCAGAAGCAGTTCGCAAGTGCCGGTCGGCCAGCTCCTGAATTTATGAAAAATTGGAAACCGAAGTCGTCTTTAAAGCTAAGTACCCCGTTGGGGAAACTTTTCTTGCCTCAGACCGATGTCAGACAAAGTTAACAATTGTATTTCTTGTGGGAAGCAAATACCGCATAAGGATTTCCATTCCCTCTGCATACCTTGTTTAGGCCCAGACCACGACGTCTCGGGCTGTTGCTTTTGCGCTACTTTCAATAAACGCACTATTAAGCGTCGGGCGGAGTTCACCCAACATTATTTTGGTAAAGCCTTTGATTATAAAATGTCGTCGGAGACTCCGACTACCGTTTTGTCAAAAAACGCAAGGACAAGGACCGGCACGCGAGGTCCGCGGTCTCCACTGACACCACGCCAAAACCGGCTGCACGTGGTCTGGTTCTCAGTGAGACGCCTATGCAGTTCCTGACTATCAACGACACTTCCTTGGTGGTGTCTTCTGTAACAGAGACCGCAGGTACCTCGGCCCTTACTCAAACTACAAACACCGAAGCCACTGTGAGTGTTGAGCCTCCTAATGTGGACAGGTCCACTTCCACCCAGGGTGTCTTTAGACCCTCATCTTCCTTTTCCATTAAGGCCTTTACTAAGTCCAAATCAGCCATGCATCCCAAGAGGCCTGTTGCCCAGGGCCCATCCCCAGACCCCATGCCTAAAAAGCAGATGCTTAAAATGGCTGAGGATTTAATTACTCTTATCAGGGGTTCCCAACCCCCTCCAGACAAGAGACCCAGAGTGGAGGAAGATTCTCCCTCTTCTGAACAGGGCTCCATTTTCTCAGAACATTCTGATGTAGAGGAACACTCGTACTCCCCTTACGAAGATTCTGATGTAGAACAGTCCATTCCGTCTGCATCTCCCCCAGAGGATTTTTCTTTTGGGGAAACCTTGCACACCTTGAGGGAACACTTCCATTGGGAAGGCCAAGACTTTTCTGATTCCAAGAAAAGACTTGGGGAATTTCTTTTGTTACCTCAACACAGACCTCTGGCTATACCTCCTGTCTTGGACATACTTGATGATGTTTACTCGGAGGCTTGTCTTAGTCCGGATTCCCTGCCTCCTGCCCCAGTCAAACCTGATAGGTACTACAGAGTTCCTAACTCTCACCAATTTCTTTTCAAAAGCCATAATGCTGGCCCTGAAACCATTTCTCAAGGCCCCAAGGGAATGAAGGCCTCTACAGCCAAGAATCCACTACCTTCCGAAAGAGAATCTAGATCCCTAGAAAGGTGGGGAAAAAAGGTATACACCTCGGCCACCCTAGCCATGAGGGCCTTAAATTGTCAGTTCCATATGCTTAAATATCAGCAGTTTCTGTTATCACAATTAAGAAATAAAATGACTCAACCTGAATAACCAGATTTGAAGGAATTGCAGGATATGATGCATAGTGCAGAACAAGTGGGTAAACACACCTTACAATGTGGCTATGATGCCTTAGAGGCATCAAGTAGAGCTGCTGTTACAGGATCAGTCATTTGTAGACATGCCTGGCTTAGGGAACAAAGCTTGCCTGATCATGTTAAAGCTAAACTACTAGATGCTCCTTTGCAAAAGGATGTACTATTTGGTACTAATGCTGAGGAGATACTATGGAAAATGGAAGAAAAAGCTAAATCTATGCAAACTGTCAAGGCTTTTCTACAGGTACAACCACCTCGTATTAGCAGAAATTGGCCTTCTAAAAATTGGTCCTTTCCAGCCACGGACAAGCCCCAAAGAGGGTAGATACAGGCGCACAAGGGGCAGAGGACAATCTCAAGGATCATATAGAGGCAGACAATGGCAAACTCCAGCACCAAGAGGTGGCGAAGACAGTGCACAACAATACAGAAAACAAACCCAATGACTTCCTCCTTTTTATGCCAAGCAAGTCTCAGCTGGCAGCTCCCTTGGGAGGAAAGCTGGCATTATTTACAAGAAATTGGCATATTATCACAACAGACAAATGGATCCTGGGCATTATAAACAGAGGCTACAGATTTCATTTTCACACTCTTCCAAAAATGAGAGGCATGCCAAACCTGCCACACAATCAAAGGGCAGAGGCACAAATACAAATTTCAAAACTCATGGACATGAAAGCTATTCAAGAGGTACCTACTCACGAACAAGGTCAAGGTTTTTATTCCAGACTTTTTCTGGTACCAAGGAAAGGAACTGACTGGAGACCCATTTTGGACTTATCCATCCTAAATACATTTCTACTCGTACCAAAATTCAAGATGCTCACATTACAGCAGCTTCTTCCCATGCTGGGCAAGGAGTTTTGGCTGGTAACATTGGACCTCAAGGAGGCATACCTGCATGTCCCAATCAGACAAAGCTGCAGAAGATACCTCAGATTTCTTGCAGGTTCAATCCACTATGAATTCTCTGCATTGCCCTTTGGCTTATCTACTGCACCCAGAGTATTCACGAAATGCCTGGCATCAGTAATTGCCTACTGCAGACTTCAAGGGATACAAATTTACCCTTATTTGGACGACTGCCTGATCCAAGCGGACAACAAGCACATACTTCTAGAACATCTGGCTTATGCAACAGGGTTACTGAATTCTCTGGGATACACAATCAACAAAGAGAAATCCAGGCTAACACCATCTCAGAAAATAACTTTCCTGGGTGCCAACTTGGACACAAACACCCAGATGGGGCCTACCTTACGCCAGAAAAACAGGGGCAGCTAACTCTACTTCAAAATACAACAAATTGTACCAGGCTTACTGTAAGGAAAATCCTGCAGGCTCTGGGCTTCATGGCATCTTGCATTCTTTTAATCCCATGTGCAAAGTTGCATATGAGAAAACTTCAATGGTACCTAAAAAACCTATGGTCTCAACACAGCCACAATTTGGAAACAATAATACCAATAATTCCATGTTTGCAAAAGGAATTTCTATGGTGGGCCCAAGCATGTCAAGCAAACACAGGTCTCCCATTCTGCAAGCCTCAAGCAAATCAAGTCATCACAACAGACGCCTCAGATTACGCCTGGGGGGCGCACATGACAGGCAGGTGCATTCAGGGCAAATGGTCCCAAAAGGAAAAGCACCTCCACATCAATCAAAAAGAAATGCTAGCAGTGATAAATGCAATTACAGCATTCAAGGACCTCCTGCATCCAGGACAATTATTGATAAGAACAGAGACAGAACCACAGTAATGTGGTACATAAACAAACAAGGGGGAACACATTCATACCCCCTGTGCAGACTAGCCATGACACTTTGGAACTTGGCTCTGGAATGGCAAATCGAACTTCAAGCACAGTACTTGCCAGGTTTGGAAAACACGCTGGCAGACAATCTGAGCAGAAATATGATAGATCCGCACGAATGGAAGTTGCATCCTCAGGTGTTTACAAAGATAATCCAAGCATGGGGGAGGCCAGACATAGATCTCTTCGCCTCCCACAGGAATCATCAATTGGAAAGGTTTTGTTCAAGGACCTTTCATCCAAAGGCCTGGAGAGTGGACGCCCTTTCATTCAGTTGGACAGCATGGACAGTGTACGCTTTCCCACCTCTGCCTCTTCTGCCCAAAGTACTCTTGAAAGCAAGAGCAGACAGACCGAAGATGATACTGATTGCTCCAGACTGGCCAAGACAGCACTGGTACCCACTCCTGAGGAGCCTAACACATACTCTTCCCTGGCCTCTACCTCTAATGCCTCTTCTGCTGACTCAGCACAGCTACAAAACTCTTCACAGTTAGCTGAAAACACTCAATCTCGCTGCATGGAAAATTCCTTAACACCACAACAGATCCTACTCCCCAAAGAGGTGCAGGACGTCATTCTGGAGGCCAGAAGGCCATCTACTAGAAAGGCTTACTCCGCAAAATGGAAACGGTTTTGCTCTTGGAATGAGAAAAAAGGCCAGGACCCTAGAAAACTGAATTTGCCTCGGGTATTACAGTATCTAGCTGAGCTGCTGAACAGTGGACTTTCATTTTCCTCCATAAAAATCCATGCCTCAGCCATTTCTGCAGAATTCAACATGGATCCACCGTTATTCTCTCACCCACTTTTAAGACAGTTCCTCAGAGGGGCTAAGAATATAAGACCACCAAGGAAACAACCAGTGCCAGCCTGGGATCTTAATTACATTCTAGAAAAATTAACATTGCCTCCCTTTGAACCAGCTGCCTCAACAGATTTGCAATATTTGACCTGGAAAACAGCTTTCCTTCTGGCCATTACCTCAGCTCGTAGGGTTTCGGAACTACAAGCCCTCATGGCTGTGCAGCCCTTTCTCATCTTCCATCAGGACAGGGTTTCCCTTCGAACCAACCCGTCATTTATGCCTAAAGTGGTATCCAGGGTAGCTTTAAATCAAGCCATACACTTACCCACCTTTTACCCCAATCCTCAAAACAAAGGGGAAAGGCTGCTACATTCCTTAGACATCCATAGACAGCTACGTTATTATTTGGACAGTGTAGTATTCGGGCTGGTAATGTGGTTGTTGTACTGTAGGGGCGCTGTGGGGAATTCAGCATGTACTGTTGGTTCTATATTCTCTGGTAACTTGTTGGTTCTGTGTAGTAGATGACTTGCAGAAGTTGTGTGAAGAAGCATGGGTGCCCACCTGGAGGCTCTTAATAAAGAAAGGCCTTACAACTCTATAAACCGTGTGGTCTCCTTCCTTACCACGATATAACATATTGGCGACGAGAGGATGGGATGCCTCCGAGTCCGCTGCGAGTAACCTGGTGAGCTGTAGTTCATGTCGGATGACGAAGAGACGGGGCCTACTGGAGTGATGTCTGGTTCCATGTTGGGGTCACTAGTTGCATACGACTGTCAGACACAGACCTGGGAGGAGTACTGTGAAGTGTTGGAACATTTTTTTGAGGCAAACCAGATAATGGAAGCGGGTCGGAAGCGAGCCATATTGCTAAGCTCGGTGGGCAGCAAGACGTACAGTCTGATGAGGAACTTATTGAGTCCTGATAAACTGGGGGAAAAATCGTTCACAGAGTTGACGAGTTTACTTCAGTCACATTATAACCCGAAGCCGAGTGCAATAGTCCAGAGGTTCAAGTTAAATTCAAGGACCAGAATGGCTAATGAAACGGTAATGGAGTATGTCGCAGTGTTGAGGGAACTGGCACAACATTGTGATTATGGGGACAGACTGACCGAAATGCTACGAGATAGGCTTGTATGTGGCATTGCAGACGACCGCATACAACGCAGACTGTTAGCGGAGCCTGACTTGTCGTTTGAAAAGGCCTTGAAGTTGGCACAGGCCATAGAGACAGCGACTAAAGACATTCGTGATTTACAACAGAAAGCCACGGAAGGGGTTGGAAGCAGGAGTGCGACCCCACTGCCAGTGCATAAAGTGGTTATGGAGCGTAATTCACAAGGGAAGTCTGGTCAGTATGCTTGTTACAGGTGTGGAGGTGAACATCTGTCACGGAACTGTCGTTTTTTAACTGTAAAATGTCATGCTTGCGGGAAAAAGGGCCATGTAAAGAAAATGTGCCGCTCAATACCCTCTCGAGCAGCCGAAAAAGGGGAGGAAAAAGCAGTATGATGGAAAGGAAGGGAAACCGAAAAAATAAACGGCAGTATGCACACCACATGCGTGAAGTTACAGATCAACCAACCAGGGAAGCCGAAGAAGTGTTCACAATGTTTAACGTGAAAGAGGCCAGGTGGGAAAGAGTTGATCCCATTAAAACCCAGTTGGACTTAAATGGTAAAATGGTGCAGTTTGAAGTGGATATGGGGTGTAGTGTCACAGTTCTGTCAAAGGCTGAGTATGGGAAGTTATGGCCCAGAGAAGCTCGTAAGCTGCAGGACTGTACAGTGACTTTGAAAACCTATACGGGTGAGATAGTTCCCACGTTGGGAATGGTAAAAATGAAGGTAAAATATAAAGACCGAGTCAAAGAGTTGCCAGTCATGGTGGTAGCAGGTAAGGGACCAAACCTGCTAGGCCGGGTGTGGTTAAAGGAGCTAAACATGGACTGCCTACAGCTCCATAAGGTAGAACAGCCGGGCCTGACCTTGCAAGAGGTGCTTGAGAACCATGAAGAAGTATTTAAAGAGGAACTGGGGACCTGGAGGGGTCCACCAGCAAAGATACACGTGAAAGAAAACGTAACGCCAAGATTTTACAAACCCCATCCTGTACCATATGCGATGAAGAAGAAAGTTGAGTTTGAGTTAGAGAGACTCACTAAGCAAGGTATAATTGAACCAGTAAAGTTTGCGGAATGGGCCGCACCAATTGTTCCAGTGTTAAAGCCAGATGGTGCTGTGCGTATTTGTGGTGACTACAAGTTAACAGTGAACCAAGTCTCGAAGCTAGAGCAGTATCCCTTGCCAAAGGTAGAGGATGTGTTTGAAAAGTTGTCGGGAGGTGAAAGGTTTAGTAAACTGGACCTCAGTCAGGCATATCAACAAGTAGTGCTGGAAGAAGGGTCAAAGACGTATGTTACCCTGAACACACACACAGGTTTGTTCCAAGTCAATCGTTTACCTTTTGGGGTTTCCTCGAGTCCAGCTATTTTTCAGAGAATAATGGAGGGACTAGTGGCAGGGATTCCAAAGGTGGCTGTGTATTTAGACGATATCCTGTTGACGGGTAGGAACATTCGAGAGCATCTGGAGACGCTGAATGAGGTGCTGAGTCGACTGCGAGAGGCAGGTCTACGGGTGAAGCGGAGTAAATGTGCTTTCATGGCAACGGAAGCAGAATTCCTGGGCTACAAGGTGGATGCATCAGGCCTACACCCCCTGCCAAATAAAGTGGAAGCCATTCAACAGGCACCAGCACCCACAAATGTTACAGAACTGAAAGCCTATTTAGGCTTACTCAACTATTATAACAGGTTCCTGCCAAATCTGTCAACACTGTTAGCTCCTTTACATAAGCTATTAAGGAAGGAGGCTCAGTGGTCGTGGCAAGAGGAACAGGACAGAGCGTTTGAACAGTCAAAGGAACTAATGCAATCTTCAGAGGTTTTGGTGCACTACGATAGTCACAAGGACTTAATTTTGTCATGTGATGCCTCACCCTATGGATTAGGGGCTGTGTTGGCACACCGGATGCCAGATGGACAAGAGAGACCCATTGGGTTCATGTCACGAACTTTGACACAAGCAGAGTCAAACTATTCTCAGTTAGATAAAGAGGGTTTAGCTGTCATGTTTGGAATCAAGCGATTTCACAAATACCTCTATGGGAGGAAGTTTACTATTTGCACTGATCATAAGCCTTTGTTGTCATTGTTCAACGAGATGAAGGCAGTGCCGCAGATGGTTTCTCCCCGCATTCAAAGATGGGCTGTAACGTTGAGAGCTTATGAATGCGAGATTGTTTATAAGCCTGGAAAACACCATAGTAATGCAGATGCACTAAGTAGGTTGCTGATGCCAGGGCATATCCAAGAAGAGGAAGCGGAGGACCGAGTTTTGATGATGGAAGACAACGTTGGTGTCTGCTAAGGAACTGAGAGTTTGGACACACAAAGACCCGGTGCTTGCTAGAGTGTTTCAGTGGGTCCAGCAAGGCTGGCCAGTTCAACAAACGGATCCAGTTTTTCGACCTTATGAGGTGAGGAAAACAGAGCTGAGTGTGCAAGATGGATGCGTATTGTGGGGGGCACGAGTGATAATTCCGTCCCCAGGAAGAAGGGCACTTTTACAGCAGTTGCATCAAGGTCATGTGGGCATTACCCGAATGAAGGCTTTAGCTCGAAGTTATTTTTGGTGGCCAAAGTTGGACCACGAGATTGAAGTCGTTGTGAATGAGTGTAAAACATGTCAACAACATCGCAACTTGCCGGTGGCGGCGCCACTACATCCATGGGAGTGGCCGAGTAGGCCTTGGCAGAGACTTCATATAGATTATGCAGGACCATTCATGGGGGCCATGTTTTTGATAATCATGGATGCTCATTCGAAATGGATGGATGCCTATCAAGTCAAGACACCCACTTCCCTCGTTACCATTGAATGCTTGAGGAGGAGTTTCAGTAGTCAAGGACTGCCTGAGACTATTGTATCCGATAATGCTTCATGTTTCATGAGTGAAGAGTTCAAGGGTTTTCTGAGAAAAAATGGAATCGTACACATTACCTCAGCACCCTACCATGCAGCTACAAATGGTTGTGCTGAAAGAGCTGTTCAGACTTTTAAAGCCATGATGAAAAAGTCTGGGGAAGGAAGTTTAGCAGCAAAAGTATCAAGGGTGTTATTCAACTACCGTATTACACCACAATCTACCACGGGTTTGTCACCTGCCGAGATGTTGCAAGGCGAGATTGAGATCCACGTTGGATCTAGTGTATCCAAATGTCCGAGCTAAGGTGGAGGGACCCAGTGGAGGCAAAAGAATGTCATGATAGACGCGGAGAGAGCGAAGTTTTCTGGAAGGAGATGCAGTGATGACACGAAATTTCAGTTATGGACCTAAGTGGATTCCAGGGTTCATTGTCAAGAGCACAGGACCATTATCGTACCAGGTGAGATTGAATGGAGATTTCTTGGTAAGGAGACATGTAGACCAAATTCTACGAAGCGAACAGAAGAAGGATGCCATGGAACTGCTAGCCTCAGAACTACCGTTAAGTTCGGAACCAGGGCTCGCAGTGGCAGGAGGATCGCAAATTGAGGGAGACCGCCAGAACGTGGAAGGAGAAGTTTCTGAAGATCCAACCGTTCCAGGGAAGGACACACCGATACCTGAAGTGGTAACAGTGACACCGGAGTCACCTAAGGTGGTACCACTGCGCCGTTCTAAGCGTGTGCTGGTTAAACCTAGTTACTTGAAGGACTATCAATGTTAATAAAAGTGCATGTATAGATTACCAGCCTTAAACAAAATAGTAGATGGTATGGTAACCAGTTAATAATTAGCTTGTTATTTACAAGTAAGTGATTAAATGCATTGTGGAACTTGTTCCCTAGTTTTGCTTATGTAAGACAGTATGTCTTAGCTTAAAAGGGGAGGAATGTAGTATTCGGGCTGGTAATGTGGTTGTTGTACTGTAGGGGCGCTGTGGGGAATTCAGCATGTACTGTTGGTTCTATATTCTCTGGTAACTTGTTGGTTCTGTGTAGTAGATGACTTGCAGAAGTTGTGTGAAGAAGCATGGGTGCGCACCTGGAGGCTCTTAATAAAGAAAGGCCTTACAACTCTATAAACCGTGTGGTCTCCTTCCTTACCATGATATAACAGACAGAACAAAACCTTTCAGGAAATCAGAACAACTTTTTGTGTTCAATGCTGTAGGAGCTCAAGGGAAGCCTGTTACCAAACAGACAATTTCAAAATGGATAGGCCACTGCATACGATTTTGTTACTCCTATCATGGGAAATCTGTCCCTACAGGTATCAGATCCCACTCCACCAGGGCCACAGCTGCCTCTACAGCCTTCCTCAGAGGAGTTCCTACCAAAGATATTTTGGAGGCAGCCACTTGGAGATCTGTGCATACCTTCACAAAACACTACCACCTGCCTTTATATTCCAAAACTAGAGCAGGCTTTGCCACTGCTGTGTTGCAGGGCATTCTGGCTCATCCCAGTTCCACCTAGTGCCTACCACCCTGTGCGTAGCTTTGGAATTCTACCCATATGTGATTACTGCAGCTGTATGCACGATGAACATAGTACAGTTTTGTACCTACCATAAATGTAGATGTTCGAGTGCTAATACAGCTGCAGCACAGGTTTCCCTCCCTCCTTCCCCTCTTGGTAAAGGACTAGTGGCTAACACCTCCTCATACAACCTAATTTGGGTTATCCTCCTATGGTGTATTTGCTTGCAACTACTGTTTTTTAATTACATTGCATTGCTTGAATATATTCATATATATAATTTATGTATTGCCTTCCTTCTGGGGACACCTGACATCTGGGGCAAGAAAGACTGAAGAATATGGCGTCGGCTGTGTCTTATATACCCCTGTCGCACTGATGTCAGGAAAGAAAGCGACAACAACCGACGCCGGACCTAGACTTTGGAATTCGGCCGACCGAGGACCCGCCTGACGGCAGAGAACCCATATGAGATTACTGCAGCTGTATTAGCACTCGAACATCTACATTTATGGTAGGTACAAAACTGTACTTTATCTGTCTCTCTGAGACCCCTTTGGAGCATGCTTGTGTCAGTCAGCGAGTCGATTATAGCACCCAGTTTGCAGTCATCTGTGAACTTGGTCAGCCATAGTCCTCCTATGTTAGCCTGTACCTCAGAAAAATATATACCGAGCAAGAGAGGTCCCAGGACTGAGCCTTGTGGGATGCCACTTGTAACTGGTTTAGAGTCAGACATGGCACCTGCAATTCTGACCATGTGGGTTTTATCCCTGAGCCAGTTTGCAATCCATCTTGTGACATAGGGGTTGATATTTAAGCTGATGAGCTTATTTATGATGCCCGAGTGGGGGTATTGTGTCAAAGGCTTTTGCGAGGTCCAGGTAGGCTGTGTGGACTACCTTCCCTTCATCTATGGCCTTGGTGACTGTTTCAAAGAAGTCGACCAGGTTCAAGAGGTAAGATCTGCCCTTAACAAAGCCGAACTGGGTAGGATCCAGTGTTTGGAGGTTCCATGATGATATGCTCTATAGCTTTGCAGACCAGGCTAGTCAGGCTTATAGGGCGATAGTTCCCAGGGTCTGTTGTGGCACCACCTTTGTGGAGTGGGACCACTGTTGCTGTACGCCATTCTTTGGGTACATATCCTGTAGTAAGGCTGAGATTGAACAGTGATTTTATGTGAGGGTTCAGTTCTTCTTGGAGCTTGTGTAAGACACAGCCTGGGACACCATCCGGTCCCATTGATGCTGTGTTTTTTACTTTGGAGAGGGCAGCTCTCACCTGTGCATCTGTGATGTCAGGAAGGCTACACTCTGTTGGGATAGACAATTGCTCTTTTGGGGGGAAGGGGAGGAGAAGTTTGCACTGAATCTGTCTGCCAGGATATTGGCAATGTCTGTGGGTTCAGTGTATTTTTTGTCGTTTTGCACTAACTCCGAGCATATCTGAGAGTTGCCTCCCAGGTTTCTGACATAACTAAAGAAGGTCTTGTGATTATCTTTAGCATCTTGTGCAATTTTTCTTTCGAAGCTGGCCTTAGATGATTTTATGAGGGATCATAGTTTTTTGCTAGTACTGATCAGAGATGCCTTTCCTTTTTGGGATTTTACTCTGTCATGTAGTAGCTTCCTCCTTCTTTTGTATAGCTGATTTATGGCTGGGGTCCACCAGACAGGTCTCCTGCCTTTTGCGGAGTGAATCTTGGTTTTATTTGGGATAGCATGATCCATGCATTCATGTAGGTGTACATAGAATGCGTTTGTAAAGGATTCTGTGGTTTGGGCCATATTTTCCACTGGCCCGGGGGCTTTGATGGATTCCACTTTGGTTTTGAGAAGTGTGAAGTCTGCTTTTGAGAAGTCCATCACCGTGATTTCATTTGCTGGGGGTGGGGACGGGATATCGATGCCCAGTGAAATTAGTTTATGGTCAAATCTTACCAAAGAGGGGTATACCTCTGGTATGGAACATAGATTCCCCATGTTGGTGATAATCAGGTCCAATATGTTTTCCCCTCTTGTGAGAGTGGTGACCAGTTGTTCCATAGCATTTGAATTTATAAATTCTAGGAATCGGGCGAGGGTGCTGGGGCTTGAGTAGTGCTCCCAGTCCATGTTTGGGTAGTTGAAGTCACCCAATATAATGGTGTTTGGAGAGACCTTAATATTCTCCAGTGTTCTCCGGAAAGCCGAGTGGGGTTCCTGAGTTTGGGAGGGTGGTCTGTAGCAGGCTACAAACTGAAAGGCAGTTTTACCCACTGTTAGTTGCACATGGATGGTCTCCGATGCTTCGTGCAGTGCCACTAACCTGGAGGTGTGGGTATCTTTGATGAATATGGATACTCCCCCTCCTTTTGTAGTTCAGTCCGAGTTTTGGGGCCAAAAAGCATGGTATGAGGTATAACCTGGTAGTGCTGGGGTGCTCTCGGGAGCCTTGAACCAGGTTTCTGTTACTGCACAGATATCGATATTCTCCATACTGAGGAGGGCCTTGAGTGCATGCATCTTGAGGTGTAGACTTCTGGCGTTGAGCAGCATTACCCTTAGTTTCTTTTTCCTTGTGTTGTTTATGGAGGTGGGTTTGTATTTTGAGCCTTGCCTAAAAAAGGCACTATGGGGGTGGCAAGAGGCTTAGCTAGTATTCGAAAGCCCAGGGGTGATAGGTACAAGCCATCCCTAGCGAAGCAATGTGGCTTATCGAGCATGTCATCCCAGGTTGACAGACATTGGATCCCCTTTGAATGACACCAATACTTTAACCAATTATTAAAATTGATCATTTTGTCTTTGTACTGTGGCATCATTCTTGGTGAGGGTAAGATGCTACTCAAGGTCAGGGTCATACCGGCCTGGGCTACATGATGAGAGAGTTCCTCTGTCTCTTTTCATGTAGTCCAGGGAGGTACGTCTCAGGTCATTCACACCAGCATGAGCAATGATGGAGTCATATTTGTACTTACTTTGGAGTGACCTGAGTGCTTGTGTTATGTGGCGGATCCTGGCACCCGACAAGCAGCTTACAGTGACCTTCTCCTTGTTCAGCCTGGTGAGTGGGAAGTCAGTGTGTCTGACAATAGAGTCACCTATTACAAGTGTATTAGGTGTGTTGTTTAGCCTTAAGGGCTGTGACTGTGTGGCACACTGACATTAACTATGTGATACGTGGGTATTGTTTTGGGGTAGCGGCTGCTTGGATGTCTGCTTTGGAGGTCTCTGCTGCTTTGGGTAGATTTTTATTTAGAGCCTCCGAGTATGTTTTTGTGTGTTTATGTGTTTGGTTTGCTGTTGCGATAGGTCTGTGAGACTGGCTTTCTGGTGTGTGTGGTTACCTTCTCCTCCTGACTGACTGTGCCAGTCCTGGGTTGAGCGAGCTCAGCCTCCAGTTTGGCTATATAGCTGCATCTCTCACATATATTTGAGCTTGTTGGGAGGAGGAGAGGGTGGTCTGTGTACATAAGGCAGTTGTAACATTGCCTCAAGATTCCCAGATTCACCAGCTGGACTGGAGAGTATACCCGAAACTGACCTTTGGGCATGTCAGGATAGTATAAAGAACTACTTTGCTACTCTTAAAAATAGATTGTGCTATAAAGAACAAAAGAAATATAGTTCTCAACACTCAACGAAAATAGGTACTTTGTGTCATCAGTGCACCTGTTGTAAATATATTTTACTGATACACATTTTACTAATCTAGTGAAAAAAATCAAGTTCAATATTCAAGCATCTGGTAATTATCATACCAAGATATATGGCAAGGTGTATCAAATAGCCATATTAGTAGTCACATTTCAGAAATAGAGAGATTTTAATAAATTATTTATACAAACATATATCTGAGACTGAAGATGCACAGTTTTAAGTTTTGTATTTTAGAAAATATTTGTGCTACTTTAAGAATGATAATAAACATCACTGAAAGATGTGAGAATAAATGGATTTTATATTTTAGAGCATTTCACCTTCCTGGATTTAAATTAAGTTTTTATTTTGAAACCAGAGCTGACATTTTTACGTACTTGTATTAAGTGATTTTATTGTATTAAATTGTGTATGTGTGTGTGTATATATATATATATATATATATATATCTGTACAAATATATATAAGCTTTATATATGTATATATTACTTAAAATTTTCAATTGCTTGGGTCTAACTGTTTAATCTTAATTGAGGTTTTATTAATATATAAAGCTTGTTTATTCCAGTTTTATTCTTTTTCCTGATAAAGCAGAAATCTCTGTGAAAGTACTTTGTACTAGCAAATAAAATAGTATATAGTGATAAGTCTCATGATGTTCTTCATCTCACATTGCTGCAGTCCTTACTTATGGGTAGTCCGCTGTCCTCGGTCGGCCCGAATACCAAAGTATTAGGCTGACGTCGGTCATGGGCGCACAGCCCTGACATCAGAGCGTCAGGGTATAAAAGCGCATGACCGACGTCATATCCTCAGTCTTTTTTGCCGCATGGTCCGATGCAGAAGCAGCGTTGCAAGTGCCGTTCGGCTTTCTGAAATTTTTCGCTTGAGTTTCAGACATACCAAGTTGGGCTAAGTACCCGTTGGGAGCATTTTGTTTTTCTTGCCTCAGTTATTTACCGGATGTCAGAAAAAGTGAATAATTGTATTTCTTGTGGGAAGCAGATACCGCATAGGGATTACCACTCGCTTTGTATCCCTTGCTTGGGACCGGAGCACGACGTAGTTGGGTGTCGGTTTTGTGCTAGGTTTAATAAGCGCACTATTAAGAGAAGGCTAGATTGCGCTAGGTTAGTCTTTGGCAAACGGTGTAATTATAATATGCCGTCGGATCCTCCGACGCCCTCTTCCACGAAGAAGCGTAAAGACAAATCTGTAAAGCCTAGGCAGGATGTTTCGTCCATTTCGGACGCCGGTCCTTTAGACACTGCAGTGGAACAGGTGGATCCGGCTGAAGTTTCTGTTGAGTCTCAGGGGGAAACCTTGATTTTACAGGATGTGGCCTCTCAGGAGTCAGGTCAGGCTGAAGGGGCCTCTCAGGTTACTATTCTCCCTTCTTTGCCTAAGGGGGTTAGGCCTTCTGCTACTGTTTCTAGGGCTCCTTCTAAGGGCAGGTCTGTTTTGCCTTCTTCTGGAGATAGTTCTGGTTCTTCAGGGTCTGTACCTAAGAAGCATATGCTTAAAATGGCAGAAGATTTGATTACTTTAATTAGAGGTTCCATGCCCCCTCCTGATAAGAGGCCCAGGGTAGAGCCAGAGTTGGAAGTTTTGGAGCAGGCCTCAGATGATTCTGAGTCTTCTGCTGAAGATATTCAAAATTTCCTCCTTATTCGGATTCCGATGCAGAGGATTCTACTCCTTCTGCTTCCCCTCCAGAGGATTTTTCATTTTCAGAAACCTTACACTCTATGAGGGAACATTTTAAGTGGGAAGGACAGGATTACTCAGATTCCAGAAAGAGGCTTAGAGAGTTCTTGTTTTTACCACAGCATAGACCCTTGGCTATTCCTCCTGTTTTGGATGTTGTTCAGGATGTTTTTTCGGAGGCCTCATTTAATCCAGATTCTATGCCTCCTGCACCAGTTAAACCGGACAGGTATTATAGGGTACCTGAGGCTCATAAATACCTATATAAGAGTCCTAGGGCGGACCCAGAAACTATTAGTCAGGGGCCTAAGGGTGTTAGGGCTTCTGTTGTAAAGAATCCGGTTCCTCTAGATAAGGAAGCTAGAGCTTTGGACAGATGGGGTAAGAAGGTGTACACCTCTTCTACTTTAGCAATGAGGGCTTTAAATTGCCAGTTTCATATGTTGAAATATCAGAATTTCCTCCTTTCTCAGGTAAAATCTAAAGTGGATGCTTTGGCAGAGGGCATAGAGTGTAAAGAATTGCAAGATTTGGTGCATGTTTCTGAACAGGTGGGGAAACATTCTTTGCAGTGTGGTTTTGATGCTTTGCAGGCTTCTTCTAGAGTGGCTGCCACTGGTTCAGTTCTTCGTAGGCATGCCTGGCTTAAGGATCAGAATTTATCTGAGCATGTTAAGTCTAGAATTCTGGATGCCCTTTACAGTCCGAAGTTTTGTTTGGTCCTCCTGTGGAGTCTGTTTTGAAAAAATGGAGGACAAGGCTAAGTCTATGCAGACTGTTAAAGATTTTTTGCAGGTTCAACCTCCTAAGTTTAGTAGAAATTGGCCTGCTAAGGGGTGGACGTACCCTTCTTCTGATTCCCAGTCTAGGGGTAGATCTAGGCGTGGTAGGGGCAGAGCTCAGAGTACCTTTAGGCCTAGAACATGGAGTTCGCCTGCTCAATCTGCTGGTGAGGGTAGGGGCCAGTCCTTTCGTAAACAGGCCCAATGACCTGCATTTTCAGCTGCCAGATTCTTCTTGCCTGGCAGCTCCTTTGGGAGGAAAGCTAGCTCTCTTCAAGCAAAATTGGTTTTTAATCACCCAAGACAAATGGGTGTTGGACATTATAAACAAAGGTTACAAGTTTTATTTCCATACATTGCCTCCTTTCAAAGGTATGCCAGACATTCCTCCTCGGCAAAGGATGGAGGCTCACAAACAGATTTCATTACTTCTTCACATGGGAGCTATACAGCCAGTACCTCCTTCAGAAGTGGGTCTAGGGTTTTATTCCTGCCTCTTTCTAGTACCAAAGAAAGGGAACACGTGGAGACCGATTTTGGATTTATCTCTCCTCAACACTTATTTGGACATTCCAAAGTTCAAAATGTTGACATTGCAACAGCTTTTGCCTCTGCTGGGAAAAGATCACTGGATGGTAACTCTGGATCTAAAAGAGGCTTATCTTCATGTTCCTATCAGGCCCAGTTGCAGGAAGTACCTGCGTTTGAGCTGGGAATTTACATTATCAGTTCTCTGCATTGCCCTTTGGCTTATCTACTGCGCCCAGAGTGTTCACAAAGGTTCTGGCTCCAGTGATAGCCTTTTTCAGGATGGAAGGAATACAAATTTATCCTTATTTGGACGATTGCCTGATTATTGCACAAGACAAGGACGAGCTTCTTCAGCATCTACAGTATGTGATGGTAGTGTTAAGATGCCTAGGGTATTCTGTGAACGAAACAAAGTCCAGTCTAGTACCCTCTCAGGACATGTGCTTTCTGGGTGTGAGACTGAATACAGCTTCCCAGATGGCCTTTTGACCCCGGACAAACAGAAAAGTCTTTCACTTTATTTCCATCAAATGTCTCTACAGTCCAGGCTGACTGCAAGGACAGTCCTTCAAGCCTTGGGGTTCATGGCATCTTGTATTCTGGTGCTTCCCAATGCCAAATTGCATATGAGGAAGCTTCAATGGTATCTCAAAAATCTATGGACACAACACTGTCATTCAGATAATACCTTGCATTCAGAAGGAATTTTTGTGGTGGGCTCAGGAATGTCACCTAAACAAGGGACTCTCTGTGACCCGACCAGAGGCGAGTCAGATTCTAATGACGGATGCCTCGGACAAGGCTTGGGGAGCACACCTCAATGGAAAATGGGTGCAAGACACGTGGCCTGCCAAACTTCAACATTTGCATATCAACTTGAAGGAGATGTTAGCAGTACAATTTGCATTGATGGCTTTCAAGGATTTACTTCACCCAGGGCAGGTGTTGATTCTAACAGACAACACAACTGTCATGTGGTACATCAACAAGCAAGGGGAACTCATTCTCCTCTTTGCAGACAAGCGATGATTTTGTGGGAGACAGCTCTCAGTTACAACCTCAATCTTCAGGCAAAATTTCTACCAGGAGCACAGAACTCCTTAGCAGATGTATTGAGCAGACAAATAGTGGATCCTCACGAGTGGAAATTGGATCCTCAGGTATTTCAAAAGTTGACAGTGTCATGGGGAACTCCAGACATAGATCTGTTCGCTTCTCCACTAAATTACCAGTTGCCAAAGTTTTGCACAAAAGGTTTCATCCCACAGCTTGGAAGGTGGACGCTCTGTCATTCAGTTGGAACAATCTTCATGTATATGCCTTTCCACCTCTACCTCTTCTGCCCAAGGTTCTCTTGAAGGCCAGACAAGACAAGCCATCCATGATCCTGATAGCACCGGATTGGCCTTGACAGCACTGGTACCCACTACTGAGGAGTTTGGTCCGAGAGCCTCCATGGCCTCTGCCTTTGATTCCACACCTTTTGTCTCAGGAGGGCAATCACTTTCTCAATGTCAGAATTCAGTCTCTGCATCTAACAGCCTGGCATATTCTGTTTTAGATTCTGGAGGTTCTCAGCTTCCACAACAAGTTTTGAATGTTATTTTGGAGGCCAGGAGGCCTAGTACAAGGAAAGTTTATGCTGATAAATGGAGGAGATTTTTATTTGGAGCAAAGGGAAGGACTTTGATGTTTCCAAGCCTAATTTGAGTGCTTCCTTACAATATCTTACTGAGTTATTAGACAAAGGTTTGTCCTTCTCCTCCATAAAGGTTCATGCTGCAGCCATTTCGGCTAATTATGACTGTGACCCTCCTTTATTCTCTCATCCTTTGTTTAAGCAGTTTCTCAGAGGGGCAAAGAACATAAGACCCCCACATAGAGCTCCTACTCCTGCTTGGGATCTCAATTTTGTGTTGGAAAAGCTTACTCTACAACCTTTGAGCCTGCAGCTACTGCCGAGTTAAAGTATTTGTCATGGAAAACTGCTTTTTTGTTGGCCATTACTTCTGCAAGAAGGGTTTCTGAATTACAGGCCCTTATGGCAGTGGAGCCTTTCTTGATTTTTCATAAGGATAGGGTATCTTTGCGTACTAATCCTTCCTTTATGCCTAAAGTGGTTTCTAGTGTGGCCTTAAACCAAACTATTCATTTGCCTACTTTTTATGCAAATCCTCAAAATAAAGGGCAGAAGATTTTGCATACTTTGGATATTCACAGGCAGTTGCGTTATTATTTGAGCAGAACCAAGGAGTTCAGACAGTCTCAGCAGTTGTTTGTTTCTTTTGCTTTGGGTTCACAGGGTAGACCTGTTTCAAAACAAACTATTTCTAAATGGATTGGGTTTTGTATTTCTTTTTGTTATTCCCATCATGGTAAGGAGATTCCGACTGGAATCAGACCTCATTCCACTAGAGCTACTGCAACTTCTACTGCCTTTCTAAGGGGGGTAGCTACAAAGGATATTTTGGAAGCAGCCACTTGGAGTTCAGTACATACTTTTTCTTAACATTACCACCTTCCTCTTTATTCTAAGTCTAGGGCTGGATTTGCCACTGCAATATTACAGGGCATTTTAGCAGCCCCTAATGCTTTGATTTTGCCAACCTCCCTTTCCCGTTGCTTTGGGATTCTACCCATAAGTAAGGACTGCAGCAATGTGAGATGAAGAACATAGTACAGTTTTGTACCTACCATAAATGTAGATGTTCGAAGATCCACATTGCTGCAGTCCAATTTTCCCTCCCTCCTTCACCTCTGTAGCTTAGCATGGTTATATGGTTTGGGTGATGGCTGTAGTTGGGCATATCTTTTGGGAAGGTACTCTGTTTTTTGGCTGTGACCTTTCTTTTAGGGCCTTCTGACATCTGGGGCAAGAAAAGACTGAGGATATGACGTCGGTCATGCGCTTTTATACCCTGACGCTCTGATGTCAGGGCTGTGCGCCCATGACCGACGTCAGCCTAATACTTTGGTATTCGGGCCGACCGAGGACAGCGGACTACCCCATAAGTAAGGACTGCAGCAATGTGGATCTTCGAACATCTACATTTATGGTAGGTACAAAACTGTACTTTTCTGGTACAGTTTCTTCGTTCTGTTGAGTGCTGTTTCTGTTACTGCACCAGTTTGTTGGCAAGGTATTCTGTTTTGCTCATTTTACTCTAAACATGCCTGTTTTGCTTTAAACATGCTCATTTTGCAATTCTGAGGTAATTCCAAACCCCTTATGTGCTTTTCTGATTGTTTTATCAAATATCTTAATTTTAAACATTTTGTTTAGTTAATAAACCTTTTGTGCCCATCGATTGTTTAATAGTGCAGTTTGTGCCCTTGTAATGCTCCATTTCATCTTTTTTATAAAATAAATTGTGCAAGTTTGCATTACCTTTGGTTCATTTCTGGCCCTTTTTCATGCTTGTTTCTCTTAGTTTACCTTCACTGTTAACACCGCACCTTGGAACTCTGAAAAGTAGTCTCTGGAATCACTGTTCCGACACCATGTCGCTGGTCCAGTCAGGATAAAATAGACAAGTCTTGGTGGGTTCTGTTCAAGTAGCTTTATTATGTACAAAAACACATCAGGACTGAGGCTTAATAACTTTAACTTGGAGAAACTTATAAACAGACTAGCTATAACACTCGTAAATGCTCACTCTCTGGCTGCACTCAAAATGGCACTGAAGCTAGCACATTCTGGCTATTTATATGCACATACTGACCTTGAAATGTTTCTTAAAGGTACAACATACACACACTATTCTATAGGATTATTTTCTATACTTGTCCACTATGAAAGTCAGTTTTTATTTGCCTTTACTTGTCAGGGACAGCAGTGTTACATGGACATGGTTATCACTAGGATACACTGAATCTCCTTCATTATTTTCTCAAATTCTAAAAAAAGATTTAGAATATGTGACACTTCCAGGTGGGTCTGTGTTAGTACAAAATGTAGACGATTTACTAATAGCATCTGACTCTCTCCAGCAGTGTCAGCAGTATACCCTACATCTTCTGACTATTCTTGCAGGAAAGGACACAAAGGTATTGAGAGAAAATTGCAGGTATGGTCACCTCAGATATGTTATCTTGGTAATTTGATATTTCAGGGTAGTAGATGGGTGTTACTGTCTCATATTGAGGCAATAGCTAGATCTGTGGATGGTTCCTGTGGAAAAAGTAAAAAGGGGCATTTAATCACCTGGATAGCTGTTTGTACTGAAGATGAACTATTGCTTTAACAAAGATTACAGGGTGTTCATTCTGCCGAAATAGCTGAGTTAGTGGCTCTGCAAAGAGCTTGTGAATTAGCCAAGGACAAAATTGCCACTTTTATACAGACAGTCATTATGCCTTTGAGTAGTACATGATTTTGGGCAACTTTGGCTGCAGAGAAGTTTCTTAACTTCATTAGGTGCTAAAATTAAAAATTCCATGCATGTGAATGATTTGTAAGAGTCTCTTCGACTGCCTAGACAGCTGGCCATAATCAAAGGTGTAGTACCCATCAAAAGGGTATCAATAGTATTACGAAAGGAAATAATTTGATAGATGAAGCTGCTAAACAAGTTGTAGAAAGATATTGTACACACTTAACAGTGATGATGTATTTAAGTTTGCAAAAGTGTCAGTTTTCCAAGCTGAAACATCACAGGGAGAAGTTCATAGGTGGTTTAAGGATGGGTACAAAAAATCTGCCAATCAACTATGGCAACATCTGGACAGCCGACTGGTGGTACCTGCCTCCTTGCTACCTTACCTGATAATGGCATATCATTTACCGGCTCATGCAGGTAAGACAGCTTTGTTTAATCAAATTACCTGAAGTTGGTATGCCCCTCATGTCTCTTCCTTGATACTTGAGTATGTTAATAACTGTGCAACATGCTTAGAGTATAATGCTAGCAAAAATGCAAACATTAAGGCTACATGCTTACCACTACCTTGGGGACCTTTTGTTAATATGTAGCTAGACTTTGTTCAGATGCCAAAAGTACGTAATTTACAATATATCCTGGTGGTGGTGGTGGTTTTCTGAATGGCTGAAAGCTTACCCATGTCCTAGATCCAATGCAGCAACTGTTAAAATGCTTATGTATGATTTTATTCCTAGGTTTGGTGTACCTTGTATTAATAGTGACTAGGGAACCCATTTCAACAATTCCCTGATAAAAGAACTATGCATAATTTTTAATACTAAGTTGAGTATTCACTGTCTCAACCATCTGGATTAGTAGAGAGAGTTAATAGGACCCTTTAAAATAAGAGTTCAATGATTTGTGGTAAAACGAGCCTTAAACAGCCTGAGGCACTTCTCTTAGTGTTAATGAGCGTGGGAAGTACATTAAATACTAGGAAATAACAGTCCATATGATATATTAATGTAGAGACTCATGGCCCTTCCAGCTGCTCCCCCTGTGTCAAATGAATTAACTCTTAACTGATGTTATATTACCCTACTGTAAAAGTCTTATACATTTTTTTGCAGCAGTATCAGAGAACTGTACGAGAAGCTCTTCCTCAACCTCCTGACCAGACCTGTCACCAACTGCAGCCAGGTGATTGGGTTTATGTGGAAACTTTCTAGAGAAAGAACTGTTTGAGCCTGAGGTGGAAAGCCCCTTTTCAGGTGCACTTAACAACTCTGACTGCTGTATGCTATGCAGGACTATCATCCTGGATTCACTTATCTCACTTTAGGAAGATCTTACAGTGAGGAAAGATCGAATGATGAATCATCTATGTCATTGAGGGACTAAGGAGAAAATTCATGACGACGACTCTGACAACAGGAACTTTTGCTTTGTTTTTGCTGTTTCTTTTTATGAAAATAGCTTCCTGATGGTGCTTTGACAATATGCTGTGAACTTAAATGTGGCAAACTATTGGGTGTGTTCACATATACCTCATCATTCTAGGGCAGGGATTCCTATGATTCCAATTCCTGCATCACAGGTTACATTTGAAAAGGATCTTGGTGATACTAGTCTAATTTGGTGTAATGCGACTCATTTTTCGAAAGTTGTCTCTCCAGTTTGCAACCACAAGTCATGAACACCCATGTTATGCCAGAAATGGGACTGTACTGGTGGAAACCAGCACATGTAATGACACTAGACATGAAAGTGTTAGACTCTTTACACTTAAAAAGCTATAATAGGATAGATGTAGAGTAAACCGCTCCTCTGTGAACAAAAGAAATGTAAAAAAGATAATAATACAGCAGCGGAGCGGAACGTGGCAGCACAGGATATAAAATCTTCTTATAGTCCCACAGATATCCACATAGAACACTTGGTGTATAAAATCCAGATCCACAACGTTCAAATATGGCAAAAAAAGCTTTATTCCAAAACAGAACGAGTTAGCGCTTTCACCTCTTCAGGCTTCATCAGACTCAACACTATAATGTTCAAACTGGTAAAATATATATACTAAAATGGCGGGAAAGCCAATTAAACTATTATAGTATTAAAGCTGTATATCATAGAAATGATTATAAAAATAATTATAAAAACTATATACAAAAACGCCAACATAGATGTACACTCACTGATGTTAAAAACATTTGTTGTACCTTTGTACATGTTAAAAACTATATATATATATATATATATATAAGTAAAGGACTGCATGTATATAAAATACTGCATACATATAAATACTGCATATATATAAAAAACTGCATATGTTTGAAACACTGCGCATATAAAATGTAATAAAATGTGTGAGGAGAGGGGCTGAACTATATGTATAATAACCTCATTTGTGTACCTTTAATCTCCTCATCTTCAAAAAAAGTTTAACAGAGAGTTTGACATTTAAACCTGGTGAGGTATCGGATCTGAATCTCATGATCCAGAAATTCTCCCTACCTTCTGTGTGTCTTAACATCCCCACCCCTGCTATTAATGTTAATTCTCTCTAAAATCCTGAAACTAAAAGTGTGCGAAGAACCACACTCAATAACATGTTTAGCTAGAGCATTGTGTTTGTGTGCCATTCTTATGCTGTATAGGTGTTCACGTATGCGATCTCTGAAAGACCTGTTGGTCTTTCCAACATAAAAGGATGGACACAAAGAGCAGGTGGCTAAATAGACTATGTTGTTAGTCATACAGTCTCCAGATGCTTTGATGAAGAACTGGTGTTGAGTGACGGGGTGTACAAAAGTGGGGCTGAGATTGATGTACTCACAAAAATTGCAGTGTCTACATCTATATGTCCCATTTGATACATTAAAACTGGAATGATTAATGGGTCTCCTGTCACATAATATATTCTTAAGATTTTTCTTGTTCTTATGCCTAAAAGCAGGTGTTTCTCCCAAAGTATCTCTGACCAACGGATCTACCATCAATACATTCCAATGTGTCTTGACAATGTCTTTGATGTAACCAACATCTTTGGTGTAGAAGAGAGAGAAAGATGTACGATTCGCAGTAGATGTAACAGGTACATCAGATCTATCTATTAGATATGATCCTATATCAGAGAAATATGGTGCAGCCATCCCTGACCTGGAGCCAGAGATGCTCTCTAGGCCCCTAGATATGTCATTCTCACTGTAACCACGGTCAATCAATCTATCATGTAATTGGTTCATATCATCATCAAAGCCAACAGAACTAGGATTGTATCTGGAGACTCTAGTTGCCTGTCCTTTAATAATGTTATTAAATACATAGGGGGGGTGCATACTAGAACGATATAACAAAGTGTTCATGTGGCAGGGTTTTCTGTAAACTTCTGTATTAATTAGCCCACTCGGTAATTTCTCTACAAAGATGTCTAAAAAAGAAATTTTATTTACAGACAGCTCATAGCTAAACTTCAAATATGTTGTAGATGAATTGATGGTTTGTATAAAGCATAATAGCTCTTGATGACTTCCTTTCCAAAGAAAGAACAGATCATCTACAAAACGTCTATAAAAAGAGACGTGTTCTATAAACGCAGGTAAAGGACACGTACTCATGTTCCCACTCTGCCATGAAGAGATTGGCGTAGCTATTGGCACAAGGCGTGCCCATAGCTACGCCATCCTTCTGTAGAAAACTTCTCCCTTCAAAGTAAAACACATTGTTATACAAGACCAGATTTAATAGAGAAGTTAATAGGTTCACCTTAGAATCAATCATACTAGATTCACGTCTTAAATAACGTTCTACCATGTCAATACCTACTGAGTTAGGTATGACAGTGAAAAGGGATTGAACATCCATAGTTACGAAAGTAAAATCCACTTCTTCTCCTGATATTCCTTTCAAATGTGTATATAAATCAAGTAGAAACTGTCGTGTATCTTTTAACACATATATGTTGTCATCAACTATCTGTCTCAGATTATTCTCTATATACATAGAGGCTGGTTCTGTTGACCATCCCCTACCAGCTACAATTGGTCTTAGAGGTGGATCAATGGGATCCTTGTGTATTTTAATAAGACCATTAATGAGGGGGATGGTAGGTTTAGGGACATCTAAAAACTGAAGGAGAGTGTTATCAATCAAATTGCTATTCAATAGATGTAATAGTGCAGAATGTACTCTGTGTCTATAGAATGGAATAAGATCTAATGCTAGAGGCTCATAAAATTGTGTTTCACTCAACATGGTTAGCATCTTATTAGTGTAGTAAGTGCTGTCCATCACCACTATACCTCCGCCTTTATCAGCTGGTCTGATTGATATACTAGTATCTCTGGACAGTTTCTTCAGAGCTATGTTCTCTTGAAGCGTAAGGTTATATCTATAGCACTGGCGTTTCATTTTATTGTCTCTCTTTTTATATAGATCATCTTCTACCAATTTACTGAAGGCAGCAAGTAGGGGGTGCGGCTGTGGTACAAAAACACTAGGACGATGAAATTTCACATGAGTAGAGTATTCTCCTTTGTCCCTAAAGTACAATTGAAGGGATAAATTGCGTACAAACAATTTGAAATCACGAATAGTTTCCTCAAAAACACTATGGGTCGTAGGTATGAAGGAGAGACCCTTCTGCAATACAGATACTTCTTCAGTTGTCAAGGGATGGGAGGATAGGTTAAACACTAAGTTTTCCCTTGCCCCCTGCTTTCCCACATCTTCTTTATATTCTTGTTGGGCATATGTTCTACAGGTAATTTCCTTTTCTGTCTCCCTCTGCTCTGAGATCTGTACCTCCCTTCCCCCTGCTCTACCCTGATCGGAAAAGGGTGAGAGGAGTCAAAAACAGGAGTGTTGTTAGTGGTGTTACAAGTGACAACACTATTGCCTCTAGATAATGAAGAAATTCCTGTGTTGGAGATTCCTGTATTGGAAACTGTTGTTTTGTTCCTTACAACAGGTTCAACCTTAGAATCAGGATTGTTAAATTCATGTGAAACTATTATTACATCAGAAGGGCAAATAGTTGTATTATCAACATTGCTGTTTGCATTATCAGAAATGTTATTAGTATTAAGATCATGGTCTGGTACTCTATCAGGTACTCTATCAGTAATAGTGCCAATATCTTCATGCACCGATGGATGTCGTGTCTCTAATGTAATCTCTTTCGTTGGGAGATCTCCCTTCTTCCCCACTTTCACTGTGTTGCTCGCCCATCTGTTTTCTGCCGAGGCAGGTTGATCAAAGTTAGAATTGGCCACTCTAGAACTAAGAGTACTATTCGTGTTGGTCATAGGTCCAGAAGTCCTGGGCCAAGTAAAAATATGACCTAAACGAAAATCGGACATATCCCGTTGTAGCTTGTTTCTTTTCTGAGAGAAAAGTTTCCTCTCATAGGCACTAGTACTATCTAGAATGCTATGAAAACTAGCATCCAACAACGTGTGCGGATAACAGTCATACATTCTCTTTTGTTTTAGTTCAATCGATGTACGTAGAGCTTCTTCAATTGGAGCAAAAAACTGATTTAATAATGTCATATACTTCAAACTCACCTCTATATTGAGCTGCTGCCATTGGTACAGCAGCTCAGGGTAAGTGGTGCTGGTCGTTGGCATCTTCAAGACATGTAGACCCCTTGGAATAATGCGTTTCTGTAAGCACACATCGAAGTGTAAACGTTGCGTTTGCATACGTTTGAGTTTCGAAAGGTCAGATTCTATTGCTTGTAGCTCTTTATTTAAATCCTCTGTGTTGTAGGGTGTCTCTATACTGTTCGAAGAATCTCCATTATCCTCATATGACGCCAACGGATTCTGGTGTTCTCTCAAACAGTCAAGGAAACGGTCATTGATAGATCTCGCGGTATCTTTAACAGTCTGTGCAGCAGTGTCATTCCTCTTAATTACGTACGGTAGCTCTACCGGTATCGTTGATCCCTCTGCCATGTCTCAAAGTAAACAAGAAAATAATAGGATAGATGTAGAGTAAACCGCTCCTCTGTGAACAAAAGAAATGTAAAAAAGATAATAATACAGCAGCGGAGCGGAACGTGGCAGCACAGGATATAAAATCTTCTTATAGTCCCACAGATATCCACATAGAACACTTGGTGTATAAAATCCAGATCCACAACGTTCAAATATGGCAAAAAAAGCTTTATTCCAAAACAGAACGAGTTAGCGCTTTCACCTCTTCAGGCTTCATCAGACTCAACACTATAATGTTCAAACTGGTAAAATATATATACTAAAATGGCGGGAAAGCCAATTAAACTATTATAGTATTAAAGCTGTATATCATAGAAATGATTATAAAAATAATTATAAAAACTATATACAAAAACGCCAACATAGATGTACACTCACTGATGTTAACATTTGTTGTACCTTTGTACATGTTAAAAACTATATATATAAGTAAAGGACTGCATGTATATAAAATACTGCGTATATATAAATACTGCATATATATAAAAAACTGCATATGTTTGAAACACTGCGCATATAAAATGTAATAAAATGTGTGAGGAGAGGGGCTGAACTATATGTATAATAACCTCATTTGTGTACCTTTAATCTCCACATCTTCAAAAAAGGTTTAACAGAGAGTTTGACATTTAAACCTGGTGAGGTATCGGATCTGAATGTCATGATCCAGAAATTCTCCCTACCTTCTGTGTGTGTCTTAACATCCCCACCCCTGCTATTAATGTCAATTCTCTCTAAAATCCTGAAACTAAAAGTGTGCGAAGAACCACACTCAATAACATGTTTAGCTAGAGCATTGTGTTTGTGTGCCATTCTTATGCTGTATAGGTGTTCACGTATGCGATCTCTGAAAGACCTGTTGGTCTTTCCAACATAAAAGGATGGACACAAAGAGCAGGTGGCTAAATAGACTATGTTGTTAGTCATACAGTCTCCAGATGCTTTGATGAAGAACTGGTGTTGAGTGACGGGGTGTACAAAAGTGGGGCTGAGATTGATGTACTCACAAAAATTGCAGTCTACATCTATATGTCCCATTTGATGCATTAAAACTGGAATGATTAATGGGTCTCCTGTCACATAATATATTCTTAAGATTTTTCTTGTTCTTATGCCTAAAAGCAGGTGTTTCTCCCAAAGTATCTCTGACCAACGGATCTACCATCAATACATTCCAATGTGTCTTGACAATGTCTTTGATGTAACCAACATCTTTGGTGTAGAAGAGAGAGAAAGATGTACAATTCGCAGTAGATGTAACAGGTACATCAGATCTATCTATTAGATATGATCCTATATCAGAGAAATATGGTGCAGCCATCCCTGACCTGGAGCCAGAGATGCTCTCTAGGCCCCTAGATATCTCATTCTCACTGTAACCACGGTCAATCAATCTATCATGTAATTGGTTCATATCATCATCAAAGCCAACAGAACTAGGATTGTATCTGGAGACTCTAGTTGCCTGTCCTTTAATAATGTTATTAAATACATAGGGGGGTGCATACTAGAATGATATAACAAAGTGTTCATGTGGCAGGGTTTTCTGTAAACTCCTGTATTAATTAGCCCACTCGGTAATTTCTCTACAAAGATGTCTAAAAAAGAAATTTTATTTACAGACAGCTCATAGCTAAACTTCAAATATGTTGTAGATGAATTGATGGTTTGTATAAAGCATAATATCTCTTGATGACTTCCTTTCCAAAGAAAGAACAGATCATCTACAAAACGTCTATAAAAAGAGACGTGTTCTATAAACGCAGGTAAAGGACACGTACTCATGTTCCCACTCTGCCATGAAGAGATTGGCGTAGCTATTGGCACAAGGCGTGCCCATAGCTACGCCATCCTTCTGTAGAAAACTTCTCCCTTCAAAGTAAAACACATTGTTATACAAGACCAGATTTAATAGAGAAGTTAATAGGTTCACCTTAGAATCAATCATACTAGATTCACGTCTTAAATAACGTTCTACCATGTCAATACCTACTGAGTTAGGTATGACAGTGAAAAGGGATTGAACATCCATAGTTACGAAAGTAAAATCCACTTCTTCTCCTGATATTCCTTTCAAATGTGTATATAAATCAAGTAGAAACTGTCGTGTATCTTTTAACACATATATGTTGTCATCAACTATCTGTCTCAGATTATTCTCTATATACATAGAGGCTGGTTCTGTTGACCATCCCCTACCAGCTACAATTGGTCTTAGAGGTGGATCAATGGGATCCTTGTGTATTTTAATAAGACCATTAATGAGGGGGATGGTAGGTTTAGGGACATCTGAATCATCTATGTCATTGAGGGACTAAGGAGAAAATTCATGACGACGACTCTGACAACAGGAACTTTTGCTTTGTTTTTGCTGTTTCTTTTTATGAAAATAGCTTCCTGATGGTGCTTTGACAATATGCTGTGAACTTAAATGTGGCAAACTATTGGGTGTGTTCACATATACCTCATCATTCTAGGGCAGGGATTCCTATGATTCCAATTCCTGCATCACAGGTTACATTTGAAAAGGATCTTGGTGATACTAGTCTAATTTGGTGTAATGCGACTCATTTTTCGAAAGTCGTCTCTCCAGTTTGCAACCACAAGTCATGAACACCCATGTTATGCCAGAAATGGGACTGTACTGGTGGAAACCAGCACATGTAATGACACTAGACATGAAAGTGTTAGACTCTTTACACTTAAAAAGCTATGACTTGGGGCGTGGCATGGTAATGATAGAAGATCTTTACTGCATTTGTGGTGATTGTGCCTATACCTGGTTGCCCACAAACTGGTCAGGGTGTTGCTTTATGGGCTATGTTACTCCTGCTATTCAGCATTTTGGAGACCCTCCAGCAGGTAGACTGAGAATAAGCGAGCAATCAACTGGACAGAGCAAGTATTTTCAGTCTTTGTTCCTATGTGTGGAGTGCAAAGGACAATGCTTGAAATCACCATGCTTGCTCAAATTCTTCAGGAGGTAGCAAACCATACTTCACATCACATCGGGATGGCAAATCGAGAAACGACTAAAATACGAACTGTGGTGCTACAAAAAACGACTGACACTCAATATAATCCTTGCTGCAAAAGGGGGGTTTTATGTGCCCTCCTAGAAAGTTGTCATTATTCTTCTGTTAGTGACTATCATGATGAACAAAAAAACTGGCAAATGTCATGGAACAAAGGACCTGAACAGCACCTCTAAACAATGGACACTTTTTGGATGGTTGAACAGTGTATTTGGTAACCTGGGAACTAGTATATTACAAGGTATCATTACAATAATTGGTATTATTCTTTTAATTGTTTTGATATTTTCTGTTCTAAAGGCTGTAATTGCAAAATGCCTAAACTTACCTGCATGTGAAATGCTATTTATGAAAGTGTCTGACAATGAAAACTCACTGCAGATGATGAATACTATGATGCTGAAGCCTATTTTATCAAGTTAAGAATCAAAATAAAATTGTGTATTGCGTGACACTGATAGTGTCCAAATGGGGGAATTGTTAGGGAAAATGTATTGTCAACAAATTGCATATTAACTTGAAGTTTCTTCAGAAATGAGACAGATGAAATGTTTATAATATGTTTATGTTGAAAATATAATATAGATGCATGATTATACAAAATAAGTTTCACATGAGTTGTAGCTTTATATTTCAAATGCCTTACAACTGCATTCTCTTATTATCACATTATAGTGTATTGTCAAAAAGTTGAAGGCAAAGTAAGTCCTGAAAGAGTTAAGGGTTGTTACTCTGTTTAAAGGAGTCTGGTTTCAGAATGCAATGGAGGGAGGAAAGAAAACAATGTGCCAAGAATCTGGCCTTCTCAGGCTGGGAAATGAATAATTGCAAGACGAATAATTGCAAGACTGTCTATAAGATAGTGGCACTGAATGATATTAGGTCAAAAGAGAGAATGTTAGGCCAAGTGGTCTGTGTTTGTCAAATGTTCACATGAAGCTCTAAGCGAGAAGCACAAGGGCGAATTATTTTAAAATTATATTTGTTAAAAGCTATGTTACGTCAAAGTTCTGCATGCATGAAATTGACAAAACATATATATATATATGTGTGTGTGTGTGTGTGTGTATACTGTTATTTATTTTGAGACTGATCTGAAGTGTTGTGAATGCAGTCTCCCAGTGCTGTGGTTTGTTTGGTTATAATTAAAGGAGTAATTTGCACATCCTGAAGCGTTATCCTTGACTCAAGGCTAACAGGTAAATCTCTTTATTTATCTTAATGCTGCACTTTAACACAAGCTATATGCATCCATTCTTCCAGCTTGTCCTCTTTGTATCTCCAACAATAGGGAGAGAGAGAGTAGTCAACCTCCTTTCCAGTCAAGAAGGTATATAGAAATGCTTAAGCATTGCTACCCATTAATCTAAACTTACTAAGCCTGGTAGTTTAGGAATAGAAACTAGCCCTGTATATCTTTCTTTTGTAATATGTGCATTTTATTCCAATCTAAATTTCTATACTTGCTTAACATCCCCAGAATTTTGTATACTTGACTAGCCCCCCCCCCCCTTCACTGAGTGGAGTTTTATTTATTTATTTTAAGAAATATCAGCTGCTTAAAAAACTCTAAGGTACTTCTGCCACCCCTGTTTAGTTTCAAACTATTCCCAAACTGAACATTTCTATATGTTTTATCATCTCTTCTCGGTAAGTCAAATCATAACTATGCTTTAGTTTCTTTTTCATCTTTTATGCATCCTTATACAGTGCTGTTACTAACTCTACAGACTGCTGGAGAGCCCCAGATCCTTTAAATCTGTAGAGAGTCTAATTTACATAATTAAATTCTTTTTCTGCATCTATACTTGCCAGAAGAAATGGCTTAACTTATGTGGTCACACTCACACTTACTAAAGAAGTTTTAATTAACTTGTTAAAAACTCTTACAGAAACTAACCCAGTCTGATCATGGTGTACAAGTTTAGGGAGTAAGATGCTAACCTTTAAGTCAGTAGTGCTGCAGATAATTTGTAATCATGATTCAGTACAGAGATCAGTCTGTATGATTATACCTTTGTGGAGCCTTTGGTAATAAAAAAGAATGCAGTCCATTGTCATATACACACAAATTTTATAAAAATGAAGCATTTTCATCTACACAATGACTGAGACAACAGAATGAGAGTTCAAGCGACAAGCTGTTTTATAGCCAAATCATGTGATCAAACCACATACAACATGTCATAATAATTCACCCCTCTGTCCCCCCATCAGTAAATCAGGACATCCCCAGTACCTGCCCCCCTCCCCTTATCTCTAGGGAACAGGTAATCACTGCCCTCTCAAAGGCAAAAAATACAGCCTCCATGGGACTAGATAACATCCCAGGTTGCATCCTATATGAACTTCCGGCATAAACTTGCAGCACCATTAGGCACCCTAGTTCATAGGTGGGTACTAGGCTATTGGTCCTAGGGCCTATATAAGCCTAGGCAAAAAGGTACCCTGGTTTTCGCCACCCAAGAAAATTATTTTCCTGTGCCCCTGTTGAGCAGAGCCACAGAAGTGATCCCCGGGGTTAATTTCCTATCTCCCATCCAATCATCAAGATTTTTCTTGAAGAGTGCTAATGAGGAGCTTTGTTTGATATAGCTAGGTAGTTTTTTCCTGAGTATGGGAAGTCTCTGGGACAGGAATCTATCCCTCCAGCATGTTTTGTTTATTGTTGTGACAAGGTTTAGGTCCCTAGAGCATGTAACTCGAAAGGATTGGGATATCTTTAGGTGGAGCATGTCCAACAGCTCTGGGTTTGACATAGCTTTTTATGTTAAGCAGAGATCACCTCTGAGTAGGCGATATGTGACTGAGTAAAGCTGGAGTTTTTTGAGATGGTCTGTGTAGGGCATCTGTTTGAGGCTGGTAATCCTCTTTGTGAGGTATTTCTGTGGCCTTTCCAGTTGTTGTAGATGTCTTGTGAGGTACATACCAAAAGGGGCACTGTATTCTATAATGGGTCTAATGAGTGACGAGTAGAGGGGAACAATGATCTCTTTTTTCCTGGATGAGAAACCTTTTGTGATGAGGTGTGCCATGTGGAAAGATTTCCTGACTGCTGTGGCAATGTGATTATCAAAGAAGAGACTACTGTCCACCTGTGTCCCAAGGTCTCCTCACACTTTCAGTTTTAAGTAGACTACCGCCTTTGTGGTAGTTCATGGGTACAGAGTTTTTACCAAAAGGGATGACAATGCACTTTTTGGCATTGAGCTTGAGGCCATGGCTTTGACACCAGGCATCTGTCTCAGTGAGACCTGTAAAATTTATGTTACTACTCTAAAAGGTAGTCTGTACCATTACTCAATGAAGACAATTGAGCCGGTTCAATCTGATATGGCATTTCTTTTACTGCATACGAGGTAACATCTAGTATAACAATGAAAGATACACATGTAACAAAACTGTACTTCAGCTTTACAGCATCATGACTGTAAGGATCAGTGTCCCTCGATCAAAAAAAAAAGTCCAAACTTTATAGTTTCTTTCTAGCTTACAAAATATGCCAGAATAACAAGTCTTTCCCATGAAGCTGGTCTGCTGACAGTTTGTTGGCACTTGGTTTCTCATGTTTCAACATTTCGTTCCTGAAGCATAACTAGACCCGCGGTGGTGGTGCTGCGGTAGCGTTGTCGCCTCACAGTTAGACGTTGCCCGTTCCGATTCTCAGAGCGTCTTCTGTGTGGCGACATGCGTGAATGGGTGTTCCTTCGTTGAAGGTTGTGCGTTAGGCCCGGCAAGCCAGCACGTAAAAATCTACTGCCAATCATTAGCGGACCGGAGTTCCGCTGTGGCGACTCCTGACTGGGAAAAAGCAGAAAGAAGAAGTTGTTCCTGAAGCATAACTCCTTGGCCTTGCTCTTATCTTGCATGTCCTGTAGACACGACACAGCTGCATACAAGAATTCATCTTGACCTGCTTGTAGATATTAAATGTCACAGACTGCATAGTTTATGAAGTATTTTACTTCCGATTTCTAATAACAATGAATGCCAGGCCATATCCTTCTTGCCAAGAGTATAAACTATGTGCACTTGTACTACACCAAAAGCAGAGTATTTATTTTACATTTTCAGACAAATTCAATGAAAGCCATTTCTTGACTTGTTCACTGCTGAAAGCAGAATATATCAAATCTCACAATTCCCTCTTTTCAATTAAAAGGCGGAAAATGACTGTTCATTTCTGACTTCAGTTGCACACATTGAAATCTTTTCCAATTTATCCAGGTTAACCATCATGATTTGTTGGATTGTATATGTTTTTCACAAATGACAACTTAAATAGCAATTCCAGATAGTTAATATGACTATAATGCCTAACACTACTAATACAGGATGTATCAACCAATTTAACATTTTTTTTTCCTGATTTTGACCAACCAGTAAAGATATCTCATCAATTGTCAGCAGTGTCTTTTTTGGTCTTTTCAGCCAAACTAAGTAATTTATCTTTTGCAATGACGCTTAATGCCTCATAATGCAGAAAACTTTTATTTATTTTTTCTTTTCAATTATCAAAAGATACAGATATATTGGAAAGCTGTATTAAATCATAACTCCAATTTATGGAAGTATTCACTTCTATGGTTTTAGTAAACACATGGCTCTGATTATTCCATTTAAGGAAATCAACATATGATAAACATCCTACAAAAGGTAATTTTAAATTATGACCTACATCCTGGTCTATAACCAGACAAATATAATGGGAAGCTACTTCTATAAACATTTGAAAAGAAGATGTCATAATGCTCAACTCGCACAGATTAACAGATTAGCAGTAAGCATGGTTCATAGACAGGCGAATGCTGCCCACAAATTAACCCATTTTGAGTCTGTGTACAATACTCAGTTTTGTGTGTTTTTCCTCTCACATCTATATAATTACCTTCAAATTGTGGCAACCAATCCTCATATCCTTCTGGAACTAGAAATGTCATAGGTAATACCATAAACTGACACATAACAGTGGTATCAGTAACATTATAATGTGAAAACTGAACTGTGCAGTATTGTGGAGTACAATATATTACTTCAGTATATAATTTAATCCAATCTGTATCAGGTACTCATTTATGAAACAATTGTCGCCAAACATTTTTATTCTGTACTATCAGTTCAATTTGTACATTATTTTTTAGTGCATTTTGTCCAGTTTACAAAAACTGTTATGTTACCATTAAATTTTAACTGATGTTCCTGCATAGCATCATATTTGTCTAAAAATTGCTGCTGGTAGTTTATATTATGCAGGTGTGCCTTCCATATCTCTGGATTCCAAAATGCTTGTAAATGTGCAATCTGAGAGATATCTTCCCCCACTGTTTTTAAATGATTAGCTAGAATTTTAATATCAGCTGCATTAATAGCTCTAATGCCTGTGCCTAGGCCTCCTAGCAGAGTATTATACCAAGCTCTTTTGTATTGTCATTTGCCTGTGTACTGTCTACCTTTTTACAGGTAGAAGGGATTTTAACTAAATGGTCTGTATGGACAGAATAGGTTTACCTGTTAATATTGATAGAACATATGTCTAATGTATGCTGCCTGTAATGACTGTGGTATTAGTACATATACTTGTACCCACCTTTAGCTGGGGGTAATGTCAATTTGGATGGCATACCAAGGTCCATCCGCTGGAGTTACCTTTAGTAACTGTGGCTTTTTCAACTGAGCATTAACCTGCAAACATATTAAGCATTTAGCAGGCACTAAATCACAGATTTTCTTTAAGTGTGGATACCTGTACTTGTTCTATACAATAAACCATGACTTTTGTGTGCCCAAATGTCCCATTACCTGATGATGAAACTTCACCAACTGTCATGCCTGTTGGCACGGTATATAAGGAAGACTAGAACCGTCTTTAAACATTTTGCATAATATTGCCCTGGACTGTCATCCTACAAGAGTACATTTTTCTAATTCTTCCTTCAGTCCAAACTTAGTCTGGATCTGCAGCAAATCATGTTGCAAATTCTGAGCTGAAATTGTTTGTATGGCATGTATTGTAGTAGTGTTATCTGGTACACCAGAAAGGAGTTCTGTAGGATACAATTGCATTCCTTCCCTGGCTACCTTTTTTGCCATCTGATCTGTATAGTTAACTGATAAATCTCATTTGTAGCTTTTTGATGAGCTTTTACCTTTAAAATACTGTAGTAACCCACAAGGAACTGACTATGAACTAAATTTCAAATAGTCTGTAACACAGAAGCATGCTTGAGCGATTTGCCCATATCAACAAGCCCTCTCCTTGCCCATGTAGACATATGCAGCTGCAGAGAATTAATTACGTATGCACTGTCTGAAAAAAAATTCCTTCATATTCCATGGTTAGATAAGTAACACTTATCTCCTGCCTTTACTGTAATTTACTTGACACTAAATAATGCCAACCATTTTGCAAAACACTGCTTGACTGATGTCATCAGTTTAACTGAGTTTCAGTTACCAAAGCCTGTATGTTAGGTATTCAGTTTGTTTTAAACCCCAGTAAATGGCCAAAAGTTGCTGAATGCACAGGTGATATCCCCTCTCAACATGTAATTTTTGTACTGAAGAATGTAAAATCTTTTTCATTTTAGCATCAGAGCCATGAGGCCACTCCTGTAAAAACACAACAGTGTGTGTGTTGGGTCTAGCTGCTGCCTGTAACACACAAGGACATGTTTTGAAGCTACTAGCTCTGTAGCCTTAGCCAATGCTACCTTTAAATTACAAAAAATCTGTATTTTTCTTTGGTCTCCACTCCAGAAAAGGTAATTCTTTCTGGCTAAAAAGCATATCATGACATGAATTGTACCTTTTCCCTTTAACCTTAAACCCTGTCTCCTGCAGTGTTTGAAGGACATGTATCCCTTTAGCTAAATGCTGTTTTTTTTTTCTTCAGACACAAATTAGTGTATGCTTGCCCTTTGGCTGTTACCTACCCTCCCTTTTTGTAAAGGGTCTTGCATATTTTAACTGTATACCATAGCCCATGTACTGACTGTACTCGTAGTAGTATCTACTTGCAAACAGATTATTAATGACATGTATGTACAAGTATGACATCTTATTACAATTACCAAACAAGATTTTTGTTAAGCCATTTGGCCTGACAACCAGTCTTGTTTCCTTGACCTTATAAATTTTAGTACCAGTAACATTTTGTGTTATGCAGCATTCCTTGTAACTACCCTTTCCAGCCTGGAAAGATTTGAGCTTACATACTTTTTTTTTCTTTCTGCGCATTCCAGACGCTTAACCCATAACTCCTTCAGCACTTACTCGTACCTTCAGTCATTTGTTAATATACTTGTAACTTTAACTTGCTTAACTATGCATAATACTGCTTTTTAATACTGTTTTTGCTGGAGCCTTTGCTATTTTTATGCTATCCTATGATTACAAAATATTGTAAGAAATGAGATACATTTGCTGTTGTCTGCCTTTTGCTGCACTTTGAAAAGAAAATACACGCATGTCAGTCTTGTGACGTCATGTCTTTACTGTGTTTACTGTAGTAAATTATTTTTATCAGCGTAGTTAACTGCTGTTGCTTTAACTCTTTACTAGCCAGATTATATTTGTCAGTATTCTGTTCTGCTGACTAAAGGTTTTATGCACTTCTGAAAGTGTTTACATAAGTTGTCTGAACTTTTTGAACTCTGTCTTAGAAGTTAATTAAATCTGTTTGTCAGTTTACCATGAAGCTCGTCTCTGTTAATGTACAGTGCTTTTATGCCACTTTTGCTTTATATAAGCCATGAAACGCTGAGGAATAAAATTCCAGAAGCAACGCTTAAATTGTGTAAATGTAATCATGTTATTAAAAATACCCTTCTGTTCATCCCACTTAGGGAGAGTTTTTTTCTGATTGCGCTTGTGATTTGTTAGTCTCCTCCCTTGCAACAATTACATCATGCTGTGTGTCAGCCAGTTCCCTGTCATATGTTTATTGCAAATGGACAATTTTAAACGGACAGTTAACCCTTTTATTATACAAATAGCTTTACTGGCTTGTTTAATGACAGTTTGTCTTTAATTTTAGTCTGTGAGACTTTCAAAACTGAGAATTATTTTGTACATTTAGCAGTGTCAGCAAGCATTTTACCAGACGCATTGCATTTATCACAATCTGAAAGTGACCCATGAGGTCAAGATAAACTCCTGGAAATCAGACTGTAAAGTACAAACTTTGACATCTACATCACCCTCTAATAAATCTTTAGGAACCATTGTGCTGCAAGCTTTACTTTATCCTAGTTGTGTTCCAGGTTTTGTACAATACGTTTATGACAAGGTATGCAAAAAGCAACATTTAAGTAAAACATTTCTGTACATTCTAACACTTCTGCCCAATGTAGTAAAGACTTACAGGTGTAACATGCTGATTATACTATGTATTTAAATAATTCCACACATATACATATGATTCAGATACATCAACATTAAAAAATGCAGTGCACTTCTTGGCATTTTCATGAATTTCATTCATTGTTAAAAGAAAAACAGAAGAAAATATTTTCCACAAATGTTCAGGACAAGGTGATCAGGCTTGACACAAAGATCTGTTGTGGAAGAATTTTCTGCTGTCAGTCACTAGATGCTGGTGAAGTTGGGACCGCCAGTGGATCCCACTCCTCGTATCTCACCAACTGTCTGAAGAAAAATTACCATACTGCCCTGCACCGCAGTGTTTTCATCCACCAGACAATGGATGAAGTAGTAGGAAAAAAGAAGATTCGACTCAAGAGAAGAACTGTGCAGGAATGTCACACTGTGAGAGGTACCTCTGCAGGTCACACCTCCCTGTTTTGTTCGAACTGGACTGGTCTCGCCACTAAAATTTGTTACTACACTAAAAGGTAGTCTGTACCATTACTCAATGAAGACAATTGAGCTGGTTCAATCTGATATGACATTCCTTTTACTGCATACCAGGTAGCATCTAGTATAACAATGAAAGATACACATGTAACAAAACCGTACTTCAGCTTTACAACATCATGACTGTAAGGATCAATATCCCTGAATCAAAAGAAAAATCCAAACTTTAAAGTCTCTTTCTAGCTTACATCAGCAGTTTAAAAAATATGCCAGAATAATAAGTCTTTCCCATGAAGCTGGCCTGCTGACAGTTTGTTGGCAGTTTGTTTCTCATGTTTCAACATTTCTTTCTTGAAGAATAACCCTTCTGCCTTGCTCTTATCTTGAATGTCCTGTTGACGAGCGACAGCTGCATACAAGAATTCATCTTGACCTGCTTGTAGATATTAAATTTCATGAACTGCATAGTTTATAAAGATAAAGTATTTTACTTCTGATTTCTAATAACAATGAATGCTAGGCCATATGCCTTCTTGCCAAGAGTATAAACTTTGTGCACTTGTACTACACCAAAAGCAGAGTATTTATTTTACATTTTCAGACAAATTCACTGAAAGCCATTTTTTTTAACTTGTTCAGTGCTGAAAGCAGACTTTATCAAATCTCACAGAGGCTCTTTTGTAGGATGTCCACATTATTAGGAGTTTCGATTATGGCTCCTAGTTTGCAGTCATCTGCGAACTTCATTAGCCAAAGACCTTCTGTGTTGGCCTGTACTTCAGAGAAGAAGATAAACAGGAGAGGACCCAGGACTGAACCCTGTGGTACTCCACTTGTCACTGGTCTGAAGTTGGATTTGGAGTCTTCTACTTTCACAGTGTGGGTTCTGTCAGTGAGCCAGTTGGCAACCCATCTTGTGACATAGGGATTTATACCTAGTTTAGTGAGTTTATCTATAATTCTAGAGTGGGGGATGGTGTTGAAAGCCTTGGCGAGATCTAGATAGGCTGTGTGAACCACCTTACCCTCATCTATGGCTTTTGTGACCAAAGAAGTCTGACAGGTTTAGGAGACATGATCTGACTTTTACAAACCTAAACTGGGTGGGGTCCAGAGTTTGGAGATTACCAATGTCATTGTTTATAAGTTGCATGATGATACGTTCCATAGCCTTGCAGACCAGGCTCGTCAGGCTAATGGGGCGGTAGTTCCTAGGGTCTGTGGTGGCTCCCCCTTTGTGGAGTGGGATGACCATCATTGTGTGCCATTCAGTGGGCACAAAGCCTGAGGTAAGGCTATATTTGAACATGGTACTTAGGTGGGGTGCCAGTTTGTTCTGTAGTTTATGTAGAACTCAGCCTGGGATGTTGTCAGGTCCCATGGATGCTGTGTTCTTGGCTTTGGAGAGTGTGGTTTTTACCTGTGCAGCTGTGATTACAGGAAGTTTGCATTCTTCTAGTATAGAGATGGGCCCTTTAGGGGGTGAGAGGGGGGTAAAGTTAGCACTGAACCTATCTGCCAGGATGTTGGCAATATCAGTTAGTTCTGTATATTTGGTGCCATTGTGCTGTAACTCAGAGCAGATCTGAGTGTTGCCATTGAGATTCTTGACATATATATTGAATGCTTTGTGGTTGCCTTTAGAATCCGTGGTGATTTTGTTTTCGTAACTAGTTTTGGAAGATTTTATGAGGGATCTCAGCTTCTTACTGAGGCTGACCAGGGAGTTCCTCCAATCATGGGATTTTACTCTTTTTTGCAACAGTTTCTTTCTTCTGTTGTAGAATTTGTTTATGGCAGGGGACCACCAGATTGACATCATTTTTATGGAGGATAGCATCTTGGTTTTGTTAGGGATTGCATGATCCATGCACTTGTGCAAGTGCTTAAAAAGTGCATTTGTGTAGGATTCAGCAGTCATACCTTTATTGTCCATCTGCATGGGTGTTGTGAAGTTTGTCACTTCTGTCTTAAAAAGTGTGAAGTTGGCTTTGGAGAAATTGTTTATGGTGGTTTCCCTAATGGGGGGTGAGAGTGGGATGTGGATGTCTAGAGTGATTAGCTTGTGGTCGGATCTGACCAACGAGGAACTGGCCTCTGATGTGGAACACTGGTTGCCCATGTTGGTAATGACCAGGTCTAGGATATTGCTGCCCCTGGTGGGGGTGTGGATAAGTTGATCCATGGCGTTGGAATTCATGAATTCCAGAAAATGTTGAGCAAAAGAGTTGGTACATGAGTAGTTTTCCCAGTTAATGGTGGGGTAGTTGAAATCACCCATTATTAGGTTGTACCCTAATATTTTCCAGTGCATCAAGAAGTGAGTGGGAATCCTGGGGCATGGTGGGGGATCTGTAGCAAGCTACAATTTGGATTGCGGTCCTGCCCAGAGTTGTTTGCACTTGGATAATCTCTGATGCATCATAATAGCCAACCAAAGCCTGAGTAGTGGCTTTGTCCCAGCTGAGTGGAGGAGAGAGCCACTGTCATCCCTTTACACAAAGGTGGAGCATCCACAGATCTGGGAAATTATAGACCTTTCAGCCTAAATAGCCTGATCTGCAAGGCCATGGAACCGGATCATCATGGACCTCATTAACAGGGACAGTGGCAACCTCCAAACGCTCGACCCCATACAGTTTGGCTTTATCAAGGGGAGTTCATGTCTGTTAAAACTGGTTGACGACTTTGAGACGGTCACCAAAGCCATGGACAAGGGGAAGACTGCGCACACCACCTATCATGATCTGGCCAAAGCCTTTGACACTATTCCACACTCAGGCATAGGTTCATAGGTTGGTGGTACTAGGTTATTGGCCCTAGGGCCTATACAAGCCTAGCCATAACAATTTTCTGGCTATTTCTTCCCACAATATTTACTTCTCTGGACCCCTGTCTAGCAGGGTGACTGACGTGATCCCCGGGATGAATTTCCTATCTCCCATCCACTCATCAAGGTTCCTTTTGAAGAGGGCCAAAGAGGTACTTTGCTTGACATGTATGGGCAGTCTATACTAGAGTCTGGAGATTGTCTGGGTCAGCAACCTATCCTCCAGCATGTTTTGTTCATTGTGATGACAAGGTTTAGATCCCTGGAGTGTGTGGCTCTGAGGTATTTGGATTTCTTTGTGTAGCATGTCCAACAGCTCTAGGTTAGATATGGCCTTGTATGTTAAGCAGTGATCGCCTCCGAGTAGACGATATGTGATAGAGTATAGCTGGAGTTTTTTTTAGGCGGTCAGCATAGGGCGTCTGCTTTAAGCCTGTGAGTCTTTTAGTGAGGTATTTTGGGGCATTGCATTCTATAATGGGTCTAATGAGGGATGAGTACAGTGGGACAATGACCTCCTTTTTTCTGGATGAAAAGCCCTTAGTGATGAGGTGTGCCACATAGAAGGAGTTCCTGACTGTTGTGGCAGTGTGGTTATCGAAGGTAAACCACTGTCCACTTGTCTCCCTAAGTCTCATCACATTTTTGGTGTTTAGTGTACTGCCACCTATGTGGTAATTCATGGGTACATGTTTTTTCCCAAAGGGGATAACTATAGATTTTTTGGCATTGAGCTTGACCCCATGGCTCTGGCACCAAGCATATGTTCCTGTAAGGCCCTTTTGTAGAATATCCACATCATTTTGGGATTCAATATCGGCTCCCAGTTTGCAGTCATCTGCGAACTTTGTTAGCCAGAGTCCCTTAGCATTGGCCTGTACTTCAGAGAAGTAGATGCCAAATAAGTCCCAGGACTGAACCCTGAGGTACTCCAGTTGTCACTTGTCTGGAGCTGGATTTGGAGTTGGCTACTTTTACAGTGTGGGTTCTGTCAATAAGCCAGTTGGTAACCCATCGAGTGATGTAGGGATTAATGCCCAGCTTAGTACGTTTATCTATGAATCCAGAGTGGGGGATGGTGTTGAAGGCCTTGGAGAGGTCCAGATAGGCTGCGTGGACCACCTTACCCTCGTCCACAACTCTGGAGACTGATTCAAAGAAGTCAGTCAGGTTCAGGAGACAAGATCGGACCTTCATGAACCCAGACTGGGTGGGGTCCAGTGTTTGAAGGTTGCCAATGTCTTTGTTTATAAGTTCCATGATAATACATTCCATGGCCTTGCAGATCAGGCTTGTCAGACTGATGGGGCGGTAGTTCCCAGGATCCAAGGTGGATCCCCCTTGTGCAGTGGGATAACTGTAGCTGTGCACCACTCAGTGGGCACAAAGCCTGTGGTGAGCCTATGATTAAACATGACACTTAGATGAGGTGCCAGTTCATTTTGTAGTTCATGTAGTACACAGCCCGGGATGTCGTCTGGTCCCATGGATGCTGTATTCTTAGTTTTGGAGAGTGTGGTTTTTACCTTTGTGTCCGATATTACTGGAATTTGGCAATCTTTCGGTATTGAGATGTGCCCTTTAGGGGGTGAGAGGGGGGTGAAGTTGGCATTGAATCGATCTTCCATGATATTGGCAATATCCTTGGGATCAGTATATTTAATGCCATTCTGTTGTAGCTCAGAGCAAATCTGAGCATTGCCATTTAGATTCTTGACATAGCTATGGAATGCCTTGTGGTTGTCTTTGGAATCTTTGGGAATTTTATTTTCGTAACTAGCTTTGGAGGATTTTAGAAGGATCTCAGCTTCTTACTGAGGCTGGTAAGGGAGTTTTTTGCATCCTGGGATTTTCTTGTTTTCTGCAACAGTTTCTTCCTTTTGTTGTAAAGTTTGTTTGTCAGGGGGCCACCAGATTGGCTTCCTTTTTTGAAGGAGAGCGTCTTGGTACTATTTTGGATGGCACGATTCATTCATGAGTGGATGTGCTCGTACAGTGCCTTAGTGTAGAATTCAGCAGTTGAACTTTCACTTCCCGTCTGCATGGGTGTCATGAAGTTTGTCACTTCTGACTTGAGTAGCATGAAGTTGGCTTTGGAGAAGTTTATATTACAGAGGTTTCCTTATTGAGGGGTAGGAGAGAGATGTGGATGTCAAGGGTGATTAGCTTATGGTCAGACCTGACCAACAAGTGGGTGACCATAGGTGTGGAGGATCGATTTCCCATGTTGATAATGACTAGGTCTAGGATATTGGAGCCCCTGGTGGGACTATGGATTAGTTGATCCAGGGCATTGGAATTTATGAATTCCAAGAACTGTTGGGCAAAGGTGCTGGTACATGAGTAGTTTTCTCAGTTAATGGTAGGGTAGTTGAAATCACCCAGTATTAGGGTGTTTGGTTGTATCTTAATGCTTTCCAGTATATTTAGAAAGGTGTAGTGAGAATCTTGGGACATGGTGGGGGTATCTGTAGCAAACTACAAGTTGGATTGCAGTCTTACCTAGTGTTAGTTGCACCTGGAGAATTTCAGGCGCATTGTGTTGGGCAACTAGACTGATGGTGTGAATATCCTTGGTGAATATGGACACTCCTCCACCTTTAGTGTTTCAGTCCTGGTTTTGTGGTCAAAAAGTGTGGTAAGAGTTGTAGCCTGGTATTGCAGGGGTGCTCTCTGGAGCCTGGAACCAGGTCTCAATTACTGCACAGATATCAATGTTTTCCATTTTAGGAGTGCCTCGAGAGAGTTCATTTTGAGGTTTAGCCTTCTAGCATTGAGTAGCGTTACCTTCAGATTTTGCATGCTTGTACCTGTTATGTGGTGCAGAAAGAAAGAAAGTGTATCCACAAGAGAAACCAAGCCGAAAACTGCTGCTTCTAGCTCGGACAGAGCTCGTTGCACAATCTATTACAGCTGACTCCTGCTGTAAAAAAACGTATCGAAACACAGATGTAAAAGAAATATTTAATCCACACTGGCACACTACTGTAGTCGTATAAGATACAATAAACTGGAAACAGGTTTAGCGCTTTCATCTGTTCTCATCAGACTTCATCAGAACCAACAAATGAGATCTTACAATCCCTTATAAACTCATTTTGGCGCCAAATCTATATAATTAATATAATTAATGTAATTAATGAATTAATTAAAAACTTGATTCAATTATACATATAATACTTATACATTGTAAAGTTATAAAATACAAACTACTAAAAACCTAGTACTAAAAATGTTCAATAAATAACAATTATGTATAGTAACTACTATGCTAATGTTTAATACATATACTTATCCTAAAAACAAGGTACAAATAAATAATAATATATGTTATTCCCCCAATATCAAAAATGGTTTTAGACTAATATATTCATTTAATCCGGGGCTAGTTGTGGCATCTAGACAAATTTGCCATTTGCTTTCTAATGCCCCTAATCTTGCTTTCCAATTTCCCCTACCTGTTGATCTATCCACTGTTTCAAGGATTGCAAATTTGAATGTGTGTTCTATACCCTTGTCTTTTACATGTTTACTTAGAGCATTTTTATCATCTTTTTTCTTAATTTTGTAAATATGCTCGTATATCCGCGTTTTAAGTTTTCTTTCCGTTTTGCCTATATAATAGGCAGAACAGACTGTACACCTCGCCAAATATACAACTCCCTGACTGTTACAATTACCTGTCTGGAATTTACATGTACTTCTAATGACGTTGTCTAACTTGATACATTTATCTTCATTTATAAACGAACATTGGGTGCATGTTCCACATTTTTTAGTTGCACCCTTTCCTATGTTGTCTTTTTTATATTTGTAATCTCCGCTTTCTACTATTTTCTTAAGGTTCTTGCCTGTTTTGTATACAACCTGTGGGTATAATCCAACAATATTACCTACATCTTCCATATTGGACAATAATATCCAATATCTACGTAAAATTTCCTTAACTGAGTTACTGTACATATTGTACATAATCACACATACTTTTCTTTCTGATATTTTACTTTTTTTGTTATTACTAAATCCTTCGTGTCCTAATAGTGGATAATATTTCTTACCCCATTGTAGCTTAACATAATTGACCACGTCGTCTAACATGTTTTTAGGATAGCCTCTTTTCGTAAATAATTCGTGTATGTACTCTAATTCATGTGTCATTAGCTCTACTGTGGACGACATACGAGCTGCCCTCACACACTGTCCTTTCACAATATTTTTAAATATGTGAGGGGGATGGCAGCTTCCAAAATGGATATAGTCATTAGAATGGGTCTGTTTCCTGTATAATTTAGAAATAAATCTTTCCCCATTATTACTTATATATGTGTCTAAGTATGCGGTTCCCTTCTCTTCTACTGTATGTGTAAATTTTAAAAATTCTGTGGTGTTATTGATATATTGTATAAATTCAGTTATGGTTTCCTTCTTACCTTTCCAAATTATAAATAAATCATCTAAAAAGCGAGTATATAATGTGATATTTTTGTAATATTCACTGGGGAACAAATATAATTCTTCCCATTCCAACATAACAAGGTTGGCATATATGGGGGCACAAGATGCTCCCATTGCAGTGCCTCTTGTTTGTCGAAACAATTTTCCTTGGAATTCAATAAAATTGTGTTCCAAAATAAGACTCATCATACTCACAATCAGTTGAATTTTATCCCAAGCAAGGGCAGAATGTTTCCTTAGACTGTTACTGAAATATTCCAGTCCGATATCTATCGGGATACAGGAAAAGAGGTCTTTGACATCTATAGTAATAAAAATGATTTCTTTGTCCCATACTTCAGATGTAAGCTTACTCAGAAAATGCCATGAATCTTTTATAAGATGTGGTACATTTCCATAAATATGTTTGGTCCATTGATCGATGGCTACCCCCATATTGAAAGTTTTAGACCTAGATCCCGATATGATAGGTCTGAATGGAGGATTTATCACACTCTTGTGGATCTTTGGAATGCATACTATTCTAGCCAGTATCGGATGTTCATTTCTAATGAATTTATAGACATCTTCATTTATTCTGTAGTCTAATAAGTATTCTTCCGTAACCATGTCTATATGTCTATGTCCAATATTAACTTGATTCACTGATATCTCCTCGTAATTCCCTGAATTAAATAATATATCCTGTACCACACTCTTGTATATGGTTTGATCATATATAATAATCCCGCCTCCCTTATCGGGTTTCATAATACGGGTATCCTTATTACAAACAATGTTTTCTAATGTTTTTCTTTCTTCATTTGTCAGATTATCCTTTAACTTAACATTAGTGTCATTCTGTTTCCTAATATTTTTATACAATTCGTACACCTCTTTACACACTACTTGTTCATATGTATTTACCTGTGGATTGGGTGGTGGAATAAAAGTACTTCTTGTCACTAACTTGTTAACCTGTTCCTGTTCTTTCTGTCCATTGTTGTTGTTTTTAAAAAATATGGCAAGGTTCAACCTGCGACAATATAATTTGATCTCCTTAATAGTGTCGTATAAATTGAATCCAACATTAGGTATATATTTCATACCTTTGCTAAAAAGAGAGAAAAAACTACTTGTTATTTCTGTCTTGGTATAATTATACACCTTGAGACCATTATGATCGTGTATAATAGGTCTACCTTCATTAGATTCTTCATCTCTCCTTTCTAAAATTGTGTGAATATTGTCTACTTTCTCAATTTCCGTATCATTATTCACAATGTCCTTTTTCTCATACTTGTCTGTATTTTTACGATTATTTTTACTTAATACCTTCTCTGATGTTTTATGGGTGCTGGGTAGAATCTCCCCCCTTGAAAATTTTCATCCTCATCATGTCTAACATAAGTATTAACTTTTTCTCTTCCTCTGTTTTGTTCCATCCGCTTGTGTGGCCAAATATATGTTCTCCCTGTCCTGTATAAGTCTATATCCCTCTCTATCTTGTGCATCTTTCTGTTGTATACACTTCTAACTCTATTACTCGCAGTCGCAAATTGTTTCGAATACAATTCATACCAATCTTCAAACTCACAATCATTAATAATTTCTTCATTAAGCATTTCTACTTCATTCAAAATAGTCGCTATTTTTTCATCATTATATTTCATAATAGTTTCCATGTACATATGCCCAAAGGTGTCAAATAGTTTGTTAAACTCCTGAATCACAACATCTTTGTATTCTATTCCTAAGGGGAATTTAAAAAAGTGTAACCCCTTTGGTACAATTTGCTCATTAATACACTTTTCCAAATAAGTATTATCCAATTTTGTACATTTTAATTGAATGAGCTTCTTACCTAGAGTAAAGATTTTTGATTTCAAACCACTATTCAAAGTACTAGACTTATGTCTTCCATCTACTTTTCTAACATCATTTTTCATCACATCATTTCTTGTATTAAATACATAATCTTCTGATAAATAATCAGACATCACATTAGTAGACTTATTTTCCTTATGTTTTGTAGAATTAACATATATAGAGCTTTGTTTCATGTTATATTTACTGCCCATATTAGGGCTCGAAATGTTTCCGTGAATCACAGTACCTTTTTTATTAATCATGTCCGTTCCTTTTCTGATAACGTTAGAATATGTCCTCATATTTTCCCGTTGTTTGGGACGTGCTCCCAACCTCTCGTTCTCCGTCGTTTGGTAGAAAAGGCTAAAGTCAAACGTGAATTCAGCCTCTGACATAACATTGTCGATTGTTTCTTTAATGTCCAAATTTGGTGTAGGAACAGCCACAATATTACGTTCCCCTTGCCCGTTTGGTATGTCATCCTGACTGCTAAGTAGTATCCGTTCCACTATGAACGGCGGTGTAAGAGTACCATCTTTGGATTGTTGTTGTTTTTGTGGGGAATAAGCGGCAGATTTCCCCTCTTGTATTGCTTCAGTAAGCTTACCGACAAGTAACAGAAGCTTACTGACATCCGTTTGAAGGGTGGTTACGTCAGCTCGTAAAGAAGCATAGTCAGCTCTATCCAATGAAGCCTCCGAAGCTGCTGAGTCGGCCATATGGCAACGCAGAAAGAAAGAAAGTGTATCCACAAGAGAAACCAAGCCGAAAACTGCTGCTTCTAGCTCGGACAGAGCTCGTTGCACAATCTATTACAGCTGACTCCTGCTGTAAAAAAAGTATCGAAACACAGATGTAAAAGAAATATTTAATCCACACTGGCACACTACTGTAGTCGTATAAGATACAATAAACTGGAAACAGGTTTAGCGCTTTCATCTGTTCTCATCAGACTTCATCAGAACCAACAAATGAGATCTTACAATCCCTTATAAACTCATTTTGGCGCCAAATCTATATAATTAATGTAATTAATGAATTAATTAAAAACTTGATTCAATTATACATATAATACTTATACATTGTAAAGTTATAAAATACAAACTACTAAAAACCTAGTACTAAAAATGTTCAATAAATAACAATTATGTATAGTAACTACTATGCTAATGTTTAATACATATACTTATCCTAAAAACAAGGTACAAATAAATAATAATATATGTTATTCCCCCAATATCAAAAATGGTTTTAGACTAATATATTCATTTAATCCGGGGCTAGTTGTGGCATCTAGACAAATTTGCCATTTGCTTTCTAATGCCCCTAATCTTGCTTTCCAATTTCCCCTACCTGTTGATCTATCCACTGTTTCAAGGATTGCAAATTTGAATGTGTGTTCTATACCCTTGTCTTTTACGTGTTTACTTGGAGCATTTTTATCATCTTTTTTCTTAATTTTGTAAATATGCTCGTATATCCGCGTTTTAAGTTTTCTTTCCGTTTTGCCTATATAATAGGCAGAACAGACTGTACACCTCGCCAAATATACAACTCCCTGACTGTTACAATTACCTGTCTGGAATTTACATGTACTTCTAATGACGTTGTCTAACTTGATACATTTATCTTCATTTATAAACGAACATTGGGTGCATGTTCCACATTTTTTAGTTGCACCCTTTCCTATGTTGTCTTTTTTATATTTGTAATCTCCGCTTTCTACTATTTTCTTAAGGTTCTTGCCTGTTTTGTATACAACCTGTGGGTATAATCCAACAATATTACCTACATCTTCCATATTGGACAATAATATCCAATATCTATGTTATGTTATGTGGTGATTTTGTCCTTTGAACTTTGCCTAAAAAAGGCACTATAGGGGTGACAATAGCCTTAGCCAGTAACCTGAATCCCAGGGGCGACAAGTGCAGACCATCTCTGGCAAAGCATCGTGGTCTGTCGATCATGTCGTCCCAGGCAGACCGATACTGGATCCCCTTTGAATAACACCAGAAGCTTAGCCAATTGTTGAAGTCTATCATTTTGTCCTTATACTGTGGTATCATTCTATAATAGATAGTCTCTCAACTAGGCATCAGTCCATATGTTACCAGATGGATAGCAAACTGACTCATGGATAGAACCCACCTAATCAAAATAGGGGAAGCCACCTCAAGCAGTAGACCCGTACCAAGTGGCGTACCCCAGGAATCGGTCTTGGAACCTCTGTTATTCAGGATATACTTCTCTGATGTGCAGGCCAAATCCAGTGGGTGACCATGTTTGCAGATGACTGCAAGCTGGGCATGGTCATCAATTTCCCAAGTGATGTGGACATCCTCCAAGAGGGTCTCCCCAAACAAATGACTAGTGCCAGAAACATGGCCTCAAGCTGAATGGCAAAAAATGTCTTATCCCCTTTGGAGAGAGTGATGTCCCACATATTACATTAATAACACCCTAAGCATACAGTTAGTCATGAGGGATTTGGGCACCCAGGTTGATAGCAACCTGACTTTTGACCACCATGTTGCTTCCGTTGTATGGGAAGTTTTCTACATGGCCCACATCATAAGTAAGGGTATCTCATCCAGTGATAGCCAGTTATTGAGGACAATGGCCCCTTCAGCATGTACCTTGCAATGCACATGTAGCAGCTGGAGAGACCACAGAGGTTCCTTACCAGGAGAATCCAGGGCCACAAACATGTACCCTACACAGGCTAAAAGTCCTGACCCTCTACTTCTTTTCATACAGGCTCCTCAGAGGTGACCTCTGCCTGACATACAAAGCAATCTCAGACCCCACCTTGATGGAACTGCTGCATATCTGCAAGTCAAGCTCCTCTCGAATAACCCACATGCGTGACCTCATCCTGGTCTGTGACATCAATAGGACTTGTTGGCAGGACAAATTTTTGTCCCAGAGACTCCCCCATCTGTGAAATAGACTCCCTCTCCATGTCAAGCAGAGTACCTCATTATCCCTTTTTAAGTGCAATCTAGATAACTGGATTTTAAACGGAAAATACACCCCTGGGATTCCACCTGTGTCCCTGCTGGACAAGGGGCTTTGGGTGCTGACTTGTCTAAACATGGGCTAAACTTTTGGCTAGGCTTATAAGGGCCTCAGGGCCAATAGCCTAGTAACTTCCTGTGATCCTATGATAAAAGGTTTCATATGTTAAATTTAAATACACATAAATATTTTTAAAAAGCTTTTCATAAAAACACTACCAGAACCGCAACGTGTTGTAACTTAGAAGTATGCATTCTCAGTAGACAGTTAAATAGAAATATTTTCATTTTGATGTGTTTTGTGTGCAGCATTAATTTAATGTTCAATCAAATTCTCCCAATTCTCTCCTCTAAGCGGATGTGGCACCTTGTTAGGACAAACATTTGAACTATAAATACTTAAATGAAGGATATTAAGAAGTTATTTAATCACCACAGACCTAATCCATGCCCTATTCCCACTGAGCAGGTCCTGCTGAAAAGCTGCTCATGTCACTAAGCACCTGCAGCTTACCCTCTGGTTCTCCCCAGCCAAGAGCTACAAACCAAGGGGATCCCTCCTCTAAAAGTCTTCCTCCACCCCGGACATCTGCAGCTCAGCTCTCTGAACGCTGTTGTCCCAGGCCTATTACTAAGAAAGGAACAGAATGCAGCATCCTGCTGCTTACCCTCAGGTTCTCCCCAGCCAAAAGCTACAAACCAAGGGAATCCCTCCTCTAAAAGTCTTCCTGCACCCCAGATATCTGCAGCACAGCTCTCTGAATGCTGTTGTGCTCCCAGACCTCATACTAAGGAGCAGACTGCAGCGTCCTGCTGCTTACCCTCTGGCTCTCCCCAGCCAAAAGCTATAAACCAAGGAAATCCCTCCTCTAAAAATCTTCCTCCACCCCGGACATCTGCAGCACAGCTCTCTGAGTGCTGTTGTGCTCCCAGATTTACTACTAAGAAAGGAACAGACTGCCGCGTGTATGTTGATATTTTAATACCTATCTCTGCCATAGCACAAGTCTGTCCTTAACCGTAGCATGCACGGTAGCAGACTACAGCAGCCTGGCCTCTCCCCCCAGCCCCCCTTGCCCCCTGCATTTACTCTTAATTTCTCTGTAACTACATTAATGTTCCTACTTTCACCACTTAGTGGCAGCATTACTCCCTATTGTAAATACATTTTGTATTTAATTTAATTGATACAAACTCCCAAAGCCTCCTATACAGAACAGCTATAACTTTTCTCAAAACCTTTATTCCCCCTGCCTACTCCCCCTTCTTGTCTCAAACTTTCTCACTCACCTTACTGCCCAACTGCACCTTCCCACCTCAAAGAGCCAGCTTCACTGATTGTCTTCTTTTTTGGGATATTTCACTCCTGCCCATCTCTGATTGGCTTGGCTCCCCTACTATTCCTATTACCTCCTCCTCCTTCTGCTCACCAGTCCCTACCCCTCCCAGCTCCCTTCCTCCCAAAACTGATATCAAGGTGCTGCACTCCATGGCACCATTTTTAAATCCCTGCACTATTCCCACTGAGATGGTCCTGCTGAAAGGCTGCTCATGTCGCTAAGTGGTATGTAGTATCACTGCTCTGTTTAATTGCTAACAATATTGGATTGCCTGCATATTGTAAACTATATTTAGCAAATGCCACACAGTGTGTGTTTAAAACTTGTATTTGCTGCAGTGTGTTTATTTCATATCTTGGATTTCTGCCGCAAGCATAGTGTTTGTTTGATACTTGAATTGCTGCCTTAAACATTGGACACTGTGGTTTAGCACTTGTGTAGCAGTGCTGGTCTGTGATTCGTTGCATTTGTTAGACGTGATCCAGTAACTGTAGTGTGTTATTTCCCTTGATATTGCTCTTAGTCTGCTCGTTCAGGCTGACAGATGCTGTTCCCAAGCGCATGTGATACTACTAGCCCCTCATCAGGTTTTAGGACAGTGCGCTCACTTGGTATCTCTCCGCAGAGCATATCTCAAAGGAATGCAAACTTTGAGTGAGCTACATATGGTAGCTCACTGATATTTTCACTTTTTTGCTTTCTGGACTGGCCAAGACACAGGACATTTAAAGTGCATGGTCCTTTAGGGCTGGAAGGTACTTACAAACTCTATAATTGACCTGCCCTTGTACAATCTTTGCTGTGCTATCTAATAGCTCAATGAGCAGCAGCAGATTGATTTCTAGGCACCGCACCAATCTCAAGTGCCTCTTTAGCGTATGCAGCCCCTTAGATTTTATCTACCATTACAAATAACTTACTAAAGATAATTCTGTTTAGATTCCAGGCATTTCTACAGTTAAATGAATGCCAGTGCTTGATAGTCCTAAGTACTATTACTAGCACATGCTTCACATAAACGCCTACAACCCCATAGTGTTAAAGCTTCTGCTACTTGCAGATTACACACAGTTCATCACCTGTTTCTCGGTGTATGTTTTCCTTTCCCCATTTCACAAACAAACAAGAGCATATATCAACAGAAAGAATGCCACATTTACTAGTTGGAAGTTGTGTAATGCTAGATGCTAATGGTAATGGCTGCTACTTACATATGCTATACCTGATTAAACCATGTATTAAACTGCTAGCTACAGTGAATGTACTATGTATTAAACTGCATACTGTCTTTCTTTTCCTCTTACTGAACCTATTGTACACCTCCTCTACAACTTCACTATTCACTCTTGCACCTCAACTATTATATTCCTCCCCTTCACTCTTGCACCTCCATTTACTATTCACCCCTACACCTCTTGTCCTCCCATCTTGTAGTTATTTCCTTTTTTTTTCAATAATAATTCTTTATTGCTTTTACAATTGTTCTAACATACATTTGAGCTTAATGTATACAGGTAGTTTCCACACAGTATTACTAAAAGAGAAAAAGAACAAAAAAAAAAACAGTCCTAGAACATATATACACTATATACATGAATGCTTTCACTTTAACACCAGAAAAGACATCTGAAGAGCCTAGACAATAAGTAATATATCTTATAATAATTTGGTTACTCTTAAAGTTTACTTTATAGTCTTCGTATCCAAGGTTATCCTGGGTTCTACACATTAAGCCAATATAATATTAAAAATTTGTTCCCAAATTTTCCGATTATTAATATGTTTGGTATGTTCAGTAATTAGTAATTTGTAGGCTAGTATGTGTTTTATCGCTAGAATCTTAAAGTTATCCCATGAAGTTTGTAGTGGATTCAACCAATTGGTTGCTATATAGAGTTTCATTAACGAAAAGATATTCATAAGTATGGTCATTTGGGACTTAGATTATTTGGGGGAATAAGTAATATTGTAAATTCCCAGGAAAGCATAGAAGCTTGATAACCCACCTTCTGCAATTGTAGTTTCAAGGAATTCCATAGTTTATATATGCACTTACAGCTCCAGAACATATGGAGATCTGCCATTTCATTTTTACCGTATGTGCATTTAGAAGAGTTTTTAGAATTAAATTTATGCAAGCTATGACGCGTATAATAAGCGTTATTAAAGATCATAAGTTGAGTAAAAGTTAGCTTTTGGAGGGAGATTGATTTTCTAGTTAAGTTAATTGCTTTTAATATTTTACTATTTTCAACCAAAGGTATTTTTTCTTTCCAATACTTTGATAAAAGAACTTGATCTTGATATTTTATTTCTTTTATTAGTTTATATGCAGATGTTATATATTTATTCTCTTGCAGGAGGGCTTGCCAAAGATCGGTACATTTCGTTAAATCCTCATTAATTTTGAAATCTTTAAAATAACTTATAGATGCATCTTTGATCTGTCTCAATATTATTATGTATGATTTGGGAAGGTTCCATTGTTTTATTTCATGAGGTGAAATTTTCAAATAAGGGTATATATCCCATAATGTTAAATTAATAATAAGCGGGAAGTTTTTTTAGTTCAATTAATTGATTATTAATTTTCAAGTTTGGATTTCTATGAAAAGGTTGTAAAATCATAAGGTATTGGGTGAGATTTAATGAAGTGAAAAGATTTTGTAATAGAGTGATTTGTATTTTAATATGCTCCATTAAAGCCATTGATTTCAACATATCTTTCCTTAGAAAGGGTAATGCTTTAGGATTAATATTTAGACTCTCAACATGTTTATGGTTCAATTTTAACCAATTCGGGGACCATTTCTTGCTATGTGTATCATGATAAGCGATTCTTAAAATTCTATTGGCATTTACAATTAAATAATAATTTTCAAAATTGTGTAATTGTAATCCCCCTCTGTCTTTAGGGGTCATCAATTTATCGTATGAAATTCTAGTTTTCCTAGTTTCCCAAATAAATTTAGCAGCTTCCATGTGTACTTGTTTAAAGAGCTTCTTCGGGATTAAAACCTGAGCAGCTCTGAAGATATATAATAACCTGGGTAATACGTTCATTTTAATAATTGAAACCTTAGCTAACGGTGGTAATTTTAGTTTATTCCATCTGCTTAGGTCCGATAAGGGGTTATCCCAAATCAATTTGACATTATTAATATAAAAGTCTTTATTGTCTGTGGAAAATGTAATACCTAGATATTTAATCTTTTCTTCTGATTTTATTTGCCCTACCAATGGTAAAAGCGAAAAGGGTTTCGGAGTTTTTAGTGGAAATATCTTGTTTTTTTAAGGTTTATGTTATAGTTAGATATTACTGCAAAGTTTTCAATAGCTGTTAATTTCTTGGTATCAGTAACTGGAGTTGTACAATATACATTGAGATCATCTGCAAAAGCTGCCATAGAAATCTTGGTACCATAAAGTATTGGGGCATTATGATATACATTTTGTTTGATATGCAAAAATAATGGTTCCAAATATAAATTAAATAGAGGGGATAGAGGATAACCTTGACGGGTTCCATTTTTGATTTGTATTCTTTTAGAGAAAAATTTGTTGATATATAAGGTAGTGTATGGATTATTATATAATAATTGTAATGTCTTGATGAATTATTGCGGTATATTAAAAAATGGTAAGATATGAAATAAAAATTTTATGTTCACTCTATCAAAGGCTTTTTGTGCATCAATAATGAGAGCATACAAATTTAAGTTCTGATTGACATAAGAGATTAACGTATGTAGAGTTAAAGTATTGTCACAAGTTTGCCTCGAAGTTAAAAAAAAGTTTGTTCATTTGAAATTATAAACTTCATTATTTTCTTCAGTCTGTTAGTTAAAATAGTAGTCATAATTTTAGTATCAATATTTAAGAGTGAAATCGGCCTATAATTATCTGGGTTTTGGTGATCCGAATTTTCTTTACGTATTAAAATAGTTTTGGATGCATTAAAATGAGGGTCGTTGATTTTATTGTTAATAATATAGTTAAAAGTGTATGCTAGTATTTTCACAATCGTATCACTAAACGTTTTGTAAAACTCAGAAGTAAGACCATCTGGACCCGGCGCATTATGTGATTTTAACTTGTTTATTATTGTTGATATTTCTTCGGTAGAAATTGATTTGGTTAAATCTCTATGGAAATGTCTTCTAATTTCGGAAAATTAATTTGTTGAATAAAATCCTCATTGGTCTCATTTATACGTGACTCATCTAACTCACCATAAATTTGCGAGTAAATCAATTCAAAGGAATTAATAATATCTTCAGATCTCGTATAAATTGTATCATTGTAAAGTGTTTCAGTAATTTGAGAGGGTGATTTAGATTGGTTAATAATTCGAGCTAAAGCCCTAGATGGAGTTTGAATATGATTAGCATATCTTGCCAGCATTTTGGTTTCATGAAATGTTAACCTATTATTTTGATTCAGGAAAAGATCTTTGACATTTAAATAATTCCATTTCTGTTTGTGTGTTATGATTTTGCCTTAATTCCTGATCTAACGAATTTATTTTAACCTCTAAGATTTGGTCTTCTTTGAGCTGAATTTGTTTATAATGAGAGGCTTTTTGAAGGAAAACCCCCCTTACCTGAGCTTTAGTTGCTGTCCATTCAATATCAGTTATATGTTGATGTTTGAGTAATCTATCCAGTGCGGAATTTAAAATTTTTTGAATTTCCTTGATTATTTCTTTTTTATTTAACAAATTTGGATTTAAGGACCAATTATAACTCCTGTGTATTCTACTATTTCTAAGGTCTTTGGCAAAACTTAATGAAATTTTTGAATGATCTGATAGATAACGAGCATGTATGGATACTACGAGATCATAATTAATCAATGTTTCCAAGATTAGAAAAAAGTCTATTCTAGACCACATTTTGTGACAAGTTGAGTAGAATGTAAAACTATTCGTGTTAAAAAGGTTGTGTGTATATTTAAAGGGGTCATATAACTTAGTCATGTTTGAGCTCACTTAATGTTACTACTTGACTATTAAATGACCTTTGTGGGCTAGATTTGTCTAACTTAGGATTCTGATAAGCATTCCAGTCTCCCCCTATAATTATGTAGTGACTAGTATATTTATTTAAAATAGGATACAGTGATGCTAAGAATGATTATTGATTCTTACATGGTGTATATATATTGAGAAGTATAATGGGTTTATCATAAAGAGTGGAAGAAATAATCACGTAACACCACCTACCTTCTTTATCAGTTTTAGAATCCAAAATTTTCCCTTGATACTGATTTTTTATAATCATTGCTACTCCCGCACTATTAGTTTTACCTTCCAAGGCAATAATTTCTCTTATCCATTTCCTTTTTTTTATTTCTATCCATTGTTCATTAGTCAAATGAGTTTCTTGAAGTAGTATAAAACACGCCCTAGCCTGCAAAAATAAATGAAGCCACAATTTCCTCTTTTTCAAGTTCTGGAGCCCCTTAATATTCCAAGAATCTATTACCCACATTCCAAAAAATTCCTTTTCTGTTGGTATTCTCGAACTCGTAGATAATGAATTACAAGCAATTTAGAGTTAAACAGAAATGTTTTGTGAAAGCATTCTTGAAATCCCGTCCCATACCAGTGCCTACCCACTATACCCCTGGACCAGGAATAGTATAAGTCTTTAACTACGTTAAACATTTTAAAAATTTGTGGTATAAATAAGTAACTATTATAAAACTTTACATCCAGAAAAAATAGAACATGGGATGGACCTGTATATAGAACAACTATGTCTACAAAGCCTAATCTACCCATTCCCTTTAAAACACCATTAATCCTCTACACCTCTTGTCATTGTAGTTAAAGGAGGAGCGCCAGAGCAAAACTGCACAAGAAAATATACTATTGTTGTCCTTTGGTTCCATAGGAACACCCTCATTTATCTGGCAATAAAATTTAGGACACTGTTTAAACATTAATTCTTAGATAAATGAAACCATAGTGTTCCTAAAATAACTAATGAGCTTGTTTTATCTTAGTTTATAAATGTAACTGCACTTCAGCCAATAAAACAGAATGAGACATAAACATCAGATATTTGACATTAAACAACTTAGGTTCACATTTGGAAAAACTTTCTACCACCTATATAAAAAATCTTAACCAGTTAGTAAATCTAAACAAGTGCAAATATACATACATTTAAATAATTATAGAGATATAACCTGTGTGATCCTGACAGATACCCTAAACCTGAATAAACAAGTCTTCAGAATATGATTTTAAACTAAATATCCACTGTATATATGATGCATGTTAACAAAACTATATGTCTGTTTAACCTCTAGCAATTTTAAGTTAGCTTTTATGGTTTAATCTAGTAATAAGAAAGAAATGTCACCACAGAGAAATCCCAAACATCACCAATATAAGCCCATTATATAGTATGGTAAATTATATAAATTCCTATACTAAGGTTAATAACAAAGATTAAATATATGGGAAATTAAACCTATAAATGGAAAATATATATGTGTACTAACTAAAATACAATATGTGATTACAGCTAGGTAAATTATTATAATGAGTTCCCTATCTCCTTTTTATTGAAAGACTTGCAAACTCAGATCTGTTTTGTATGTACAGTTATGTCATATGTATATTTAAGCACATTGTGTCTTTACCTTGGTGTTTACTAAACATAATAAAAACTAAGGGGCTAGTGTTGTGTGAATTAAGGTCTTACAAGCACTAAATAGGTTTAATATACAAAAATTTCACATTTAAAATAGTCCTGGAACCTCTTCGTTGAATTTGCGACACTCTAGAATGACTGACAGCTTCGCGAAGGGGGACCCTTTATTCCGACGAACTTCCGGACATGCCACATCAATAATATGCCCTCAGAAGCATCTAAACCATTTTGGGACCATTCGTGGGACATTTCGACATCGTGGAGGCTGTAAAACTTTGGAAATGGCCCAGCGCGCGTAGATAACACCAAAAGAAGGTCATACCTGTTGTAAAAAAACGGCCTATAGCAACAAAAAGACAAACGAAGCAAATATACCTCGACATGCAGTACAATGTGAATCCGACCTCGGATAGCCTGCCAGGCCCATCAGAAGATCACTCTATGTCTCAGAAGCAGGTAAGCTTTTAAAAATCGCCAGAAAGGTCGTTTTTGCTTCTTTTTTTGTTGCAACTGAATGTCTAGACCCATCCACTGTAAATATTAATGTATTTGGGTATTTCATTTGGAGTTTTATTTGTTTTTTAATGAGAAACTTGCAGTAGGGAGATAATAGCTGTCTGGCTTGCCTAATCTGCAGAGGCAGGTCCTGAGCCAAAGAAATTCTGTTGTTTTGCCACATAATAGAGCCCCCATTTTTTTTTTTACAGTTAGTAATATTTTGTTTACATCTTGAAAGTTTAGAATTTTTGCATAAACAGGTCGTGGCATGTTGGAAGCTTGTGATTCCCTCAGGGCTCTGTGTGCTCGCTCTATTATTTGTTGTTCTGTTACTGAGTCACTGAATAATGCTGTGAATATTTGCATGATTGATGGAATTAAATCATTGTATTGAACAGATTCCGGTATTCCTCTGATGATTATATTATTTCTCCTAGACCTCGCCTCTATGTCAGTGATTTTGGCTTGCATAGAATGACTGTCCTGTTCGTGTGACTCAGATTTTTTGGCTAGCAGTGCTATTTTATCTTCATTCTCAGTAATTCGAGCATCATTTTTGTCTATTCTTTCCAGAATTTGACTGCAAGAAATTCCAAATGATTGCACTTGATTAGATAGTTCTTTGATCGCATCTTGCATGGGAAGTAAAGCTGCTTTAATATCCTCCATGTTTGCCATTTGCTCCGGTTTATTTTTATTCCCTGGTTTTAAAAGTTCCTGTTTTGTAATTTTCTGTCTCTCTGAATTTAAATCTTTTTCCGGCGATAAAAGTTCAGAAAGTTTAGTTTTTGAAGTTGTGTCCATATGTTTTTCTTCTTTCGACATCCTAGATCAACAAAGAAACTTGGTGTAAGATCAGTGTAGTTAGGTCGGTATTCCTGAGCACACGGTTCCTTTGTTTGAGACTCTCTTCAGAGACAAAAGATCTGTTTTAATCCTGCCTGATTAGTTTGCTTTTCAGTTCTGATCACCTCCTGTATGATATTTGGTTGAAGTTATAGTTGTTTTCTTTAGATTTTCTGTGAAAAAGAACGTTAAATAAATCCTCGGGGTTAGATTTTCCTCTGATTGTATGGAGAGCTGTAGATTAGTGGTGTTCACAGAATGGCAGCCATCTTTGAATCACCATCTTGTAGTTATTTCCAATAAGTACCCACTCTGATCTACCTCACAATCTGGCTAACACTGTAACTAACCCTTTTTTCTCTCTACAGCCTGCTGCTTACCCTCGGGTTATCCCCAGCCAAAAGCTAAAAATGAAGGGAATCCCTCCTCTAAAAGTCTTCCTCCACCCTGGACATCTGCAGCACAGCTCTCTGAGCACTGTTGTGCTCCCAGACCTAATAATAAGAAAGGAACAGACTGCAGCGTGTATGTTGATATTTTAATACCTATCTTTGCCATAGCATAAGTCTGTCCTTAACCATAGCTTGCATGGTAGCAGCCTACAGCAGGCAGGCCTCTCCCCCCAGCCCCCTTACCTCCCTGCATGTACTCTTAATTTCTCTAGAACTACATTAATGTTCCTACTTTTGCACTTGGTGACAGCATTACTCCCTGTTGTTGATACATTTTGTATTTAATTTAATTTATAGAAACTTCCAAAGCCTCCTATACAGAATGGCTGTAACTTTTCTCAAAACCTTTATTCCCCCTGCCTACTTCCCCTGCTTGTCTCAGACTTTCTCACTCACCTTACTGTCCAGCTGCACCTTCCCACCTCAAAGAGCCAGCTTCACTGATTGTCTTCTTTTTTGGGATTTTTCACTCCTGCCCAGCTCTATCTTGCTCTGTTCGCCCTGTGGGCTCACTCCGCTCCCCTACCCTGTTCGCCTGCGGGGTCACTCCGCTCCCCTACTCTGCCCCCAATTCTGACCCACCCCTGTTCGCCCTGCAGGCTCACTCCGCTCCCCTGCCCGCAATTCCCACCCACTCCCAGTACCTCTACATTTATACTTACACCACACACCTAAACCAATCACATATACCCTCTATTCAAACCCCTCCCACTTCCATACACACACACCACTTATCACACACCCATACAACAATGCCTACCTTCTCCCACAAACTATACTACTAGCTACCCTGCTATTATCCCTAACTATATTACCCAACTTAACCTCCCCACCAACACACACCTACCTCAAACCCCACATACCACCACCTCAAACCTCCCAAACAAATCCCACACATATTCACAGATCTCCCCTGAACTCTATACTTCCAGCCCATCCCATCTGTTTAAACACACTATGCTCCCCACCCCATCCTTCCCCACACCCTATGCTAAGTGCTTTCTCAAAAAAAAAAAAAACAGCAAAACCATATTTCACTATCACCACTACACCACCTCAGGCAGCTCCTCCCCTATATCTCACTGTCAGGAGACATACACCCTAACACTGGTCCAAACCCCAGCATTACCCGCCCAAATCTAACTCCCAAACCACACAAACCCAAGTCTATCCACCTCACCACCCTAAATGCAGAAAGCCTCTGGAATAAAATTCCCAACCTTCACACCTGGATCTCTCATAACGAGCCTGATGTAACTGCAGTCTCTGAGACCTGGCTTAAACCCTCCATCAAAGACAATGAACTCCTACCCCAGACTACCACATCATACGTAATGATAGACCTCATAGAAAAGGAGGTGGTGTATCTATTATCTACCTCTCCACTCTCACCTTTACTCCATTGATCAACCCCATCCCAACTTTTGCCAATGCTGAAATGACTGCAGTCTTTTTAAAACTTAACTACAAATCCACTTGCATCTGTTCCATCTACATCCCACCTGGAGACAATACCAAAACACTAGAAGACATCCTCTCTTGGTTTAGCTCCAACATCAAAAATGAAACCTACATCCTCGGCAACTTATTTTATTAACTGAGCCTCTTTCCTCTCGGATGCCCCATCTCATTCAATCAACCTTTACAATTTCACCCAACTTATAAACCTTCCAACCAGGCCAAATAAAGATGGTACCATCATAGATTGGATATTAACCCACCCCAACCATACCACTAATGCCGGTATTATACCAGATCCCCTAAGCGACCACCTACCAGCCTTCATAGACCACCTACCCTCTCGTATAGAAAAACACCAATTCAACCAATCCCGCAACCTAGCCTCCTTCAGCTCTGAAATCTTCTCAGAATACCTTATGATTACTGACTGGTCTCCCCTAAGAAGCCTTCCACTAGATAACGCTGTATCATATTTTAACCGTACTTTCCTTACCCTACTAGATAAACTAGCCCCCTTCCAATCCAAATGCATCAGAGCTAATCCTTGCCCCTGGCTATCCCAGTAAACTAAAGAGATAATGTATCAATGAGACAAAAAGTGGAAACGGTACCAAAAACAGAAAAACCCCAGCACCCACCAAAAATTTAAACATCTACGTAACCTAGCCAAAAAATTAATGACAAAAGATCGCAAAACCTACTACTGCAATCTGCAATCCAAGCACTCAACTAACCCAAAGAAATTCTGGACCTCCATCTCCTCAATTCTCAACCCCGGTAATAAAGCCAACCCTGATCCTAAGCTCACCAGCCTTGAAACAGCCACAAAATTCAACACATACTTTAAAAATTGCATAGCTAAATTATCCTCCACTTTCCCTACCCCCCCACCAACACAACTCCCTCACCCTGCCCCCCTAACTCCCCTACTCACCCTCCTCCTCTCTTCTCCCTTAAACCTGTCTCCACTAACCCAATAAAAATATTACTCCTAAAGCTAAAACCATGCCGCAATGCTCCAGACAACCTTCCAGCAAATTTCCTTAAACTATCAGCTGAATCAATAGTGTATGCCATATTTATTCTTATAAATAGATCTATACAAGAAGCCTATGCACCAACCATCTGGCGACACGCATTCATCATTCCTGTCCACAAAGGTGGTAAAAACACAGACACTGCCAACTTCAGGCCCATAGCTATACTCTCTCCTCTCTAAAATTCTAGAAAAAAACATCCACTCCCAACTCATGCCATACCTAACCCAGCACAACCTCCTCTCTCCCACCCAACACGTCTTCCGTCCCGGCACCATGACAGCACTCCTTTCCTTTCTTGAGACAGTCAACCTAGCACATGACAGCAGCAAATATGTATCATCACTGTTTTTAGACCTCTCAAAGGCATTCAATACCATCTCCCACTCCCTCTCCCAGCTCTCACACTTGCACCTATCTCGCTCAACCTTAGCCTGGTGCTCCAGCTACCTTTCCATGCGCCAACAGGCAGTGCAATGGAAAGAGTCAACCTCCTCTTTCTTACTCACACCTACAGGAGTTCCACAAGGATCTGTACTAGGCCCACTCCTCTTTAACATATTCATCAACAACTTCCACCACTCCATCCCTGATGCCTCAGTTATCCAATACGCTGATGACTCCACCATCTGCTCAGCCTCCTGCCCCTCCAGACTTCTACTCAAAACCCAAATAGCCTTCTCCAAAACAGAATCATGGATGCAATCCAATCACCTAGCCTCAAACGCTAACAAAACTAATGATTTTCACTCCTACCAAAACCTCCCATCAAATGCCATAACAACACCCCCTCTATAAATCGTTCCCAGTACCAAGCTACTTGGCATTACCATTGATGAAAACCTAAAATGCAACTCCCCTATCCTCTCCACAATCAAGAAAACCCAGCAGAAAATCGATCTCCTCTACAGACACAACTGCTACCTCACCCCCTCCTCCTGACAAACCCTCGCATCTACCTTCCTTCTCCCCTCTCTCTTGTACAGTGCTCCCCTATACTCCAACCTACAACTTGGCCTTTTTTCCAAACTCGAAGCTTGTTGCAACAAAATCTGCAAATTTGCAACCAATTCTTAAGAACTCTTCCCATCACTGCCACTCTCTACACACCCTCAACTGGCTAGAACTCCCCAACCACCTAATATACCTACAACCGTCCACAAACTCATCTTCAGACCAACAGAATGCCCTTCTCTTGCCAATTCTCTAATACCCTACACACCCAGCCTCTCCCTGAGATCCAAAGGCCAAAACCTCCTACAAGTGCATAAACCCTTACATCCACCTGGCCAACTATTACTATCTCACACCATAGCCAAACTGTGGAACTCTAACCCCCACTACGTAACTTACCAAACCATAACTTCAAATCCATGCTTCTCTCCCATCTGTCCTCCAAATGTGAATGTCCTTCGCATGCTCCCACCTAAAACACCCCCACTACTAACTCCTCACCTATATCAACTTTTCTTTGCTAAAACTAATGAAATGTTATAGCTTTTTCTCTGTACATCTTTCTTAAAAATATTATGCATGCAAGCCTCTGGCTTATCTTACACAGTCTCAAACTGACATCCTCTTAAATGTAATGTAACATATATTTCATTGTAAAACTGTGATTTCTGTACAGTTTGTACTACGTAACTTATCTTGTCTATTGAAATGTTGTGACTTTCTGTATTTTATACTACGTACTGGAGCATTTTTACTCTGGTCTTCACTGAAAAAGGGCCACAAGCCCAACTGGACTAACCCGGTTAACGAACAATAAATAAATAAAATTTTCCCTTCCAATGAAAGGGAATATAACTCCATTTGTAATTGTTTAAAAGGAGGAGAAAAAGTTGAAATTTAACAAATGGGACTATGATGTGAAACATTTTTATCCCTTGCCTGGTGGAAATGATAAATCCCATAATCTTTCTTCAAAGATTAATGCAAAGCAAGGTAAATCAAACAATCTTATGAAAACTACAGTCATTGAAGTAGGTGAGCATTTTTTGAAATTTCCTCTGTTCTGAAGTTCTGGAAGATTGAATAATCCTCCATTCAGGATCCACATCAGTGTCCTTTGACCAACTGTTCAAAACAGGAAATGTGGGCAAGGTTGCACGAATGCTCTGAACAGATTGGTCTAAACTTTCAGGTGGTCAAAAAAATAAAATGAAATTATTCAGCTTCAGTTCCATGGTGGTACAGAGAGAGAGAGAGAGAGAGACGAAAACATCTTTATTAAATTATCACATATAATATAGTCAGTCATACATTTATATAAATGAAAACAGAACATGTTGGCATAATTTTAGTTGCAAACATACATCACAAACAATAGTGACATAATTTTAGTGGCAAACATTATACATCACTTATAACCTATCCAGTCATTGTCAGTCAAACATTACATAGCTCATTCAAATCCTGCCTTCTTTTAAACCTTGTTCCTCCTCTGCATGTATTGTTCCGACAATTCCCACTTTTTCTATGTAATTTGCACCTACCTTTTTCTAACAATCCCAATTCCAGTTGTTTTATCTCTATTACTATATTCAATACTTCTAGTAAAGTTGGTTTAGATTTCGATTTCCATTTTCTAGTAATTGCTTTGTTGGCAGTCACCATAATTAGACTCAACAAGGCCTTAATATGTCTAACCAATTCTGATTCTGTATCACAGCTCAAAAAAGCATTTCCTTATTTGCACCAAATTGCTCACCCAGTATCTTTGACAGAGCAGTCTTCAGAAAGTCTTTAAAGTCTGTCAACTCATTACATTCCCAGAAAATATTCCCAATTACCTCTTTCATCCCCATCACACTTCCAACATTTGCTGTCTTCCTGAGGAAAAATTCTTTGGAGTCTACTTGGGGTATAAAAATACCTATATAAACACAAGCAGAGATCCTAAATCTACTAGACTTGCATATTTGGGAGACAAAAATATATCCCCCATTGTTTCTTAGTGAATTGGTTATCCAGTCTCTCTTCCCAGTCCTTTCTAACCACCTCTGATTGATTCTTATAGTTATCATGGAATATATTGTATACTCCACTAATTACTCCTTTTTTTAGCAGCAGCTTCTGTTTTAGATTCTACTAAAAACTCTACCTGTGTTAGTCTTTCACTTAGGATCTCCCTATTTTTTTCTCTTTGCCTTCCCTATCAAGAAATTATATCAGAGTACAGGCAAATCTATAGCCTGCAGTCCAAATAAATTGTTGGCCTCTTTCCCATTCCATTACTTTCCCTCCCAATACCTTAGTTCTTTTGCTAGTTCCCTCTATATACACGTGCACTCACACACGCACACACACACACACACACATATATATATATATATATATATATATATTCCCATCCCCTCTTACCTATTGTATGTATCCCTAATTGCAGTCATCCCTATCGGCAGAATCGCCTTTCCCCATTCAAGTGCTGGCTTAGTTCTTAGAAGACCTTCTGCTATGTTATGAATATAATATTCTATATATTGTTCTCCTTAAATGTCTGCATCCAAAATGCCAGTCTCTCCCTGTTACTGGAGTTTCCCTCCTCTTTCATCATCATCTCTATCCACTTTGAATTATAGATGTTATGTAGTCCTATCTTGCCTACATTCTTACCCGTGTGTTTGGAGCCGAATATCGGCTCCGACTCTGCCAAACTTTTCTAGCTCGAAGTCTTCTACTGGCTGGGCTAAGCAGATATCCCATGGTGCACTGCTCCATATCCCCAGATCTCGTTGCCGCTCGTATAACTCGGACGTGGTCTCGGTACTTACTTTTTTCTTGTCTTGAGAAAAAATTTTGTTCTTAAACAAAAAGCTATTTTCATAGCTATTGTCTTTAGTGTTGTTTAGGGTTTTAGTAGTGTGCTTGTTTTGTGGTATCCCACTAACTGTTTCCTCCAGGCTAGGCCCGTTTCAGTTAGAGTACCTAGTCCTTTCGTCCTGTCTGTTTGTCAAACCGTTTAAGTTAGAGGTTTGGTTTCTGTTCCCTTACCTTGTGGTCATTAACCGGTTTAGTTAGAGGTTTTCGACATAGTTTGTCTCAGTGTGTGTCTCTAGTGTGTGTGTACTGTTTCAATTTATAACTGGTTCCCATGTTTTTGTGGTGTTGAGCGTCTGTGAGTTTTCTTGTCAGACTTTTTCTTAGGTTGTGTTGTTGGTGTTTGTTGTGAAAAATGTCCAAAGATTCCAAGGAGCACAAACCTTTGGGTTTCAAAAAGTGTTCTAAATGTGGGTACAAAATGTTCATCACCGATGGGCATTCTATTTGTGTCTATTACCTGGGAGCCATTCATCTGCAGGAATCCTGCAGTTTTTGCCATGCGTTCAGTCCCAGAGTGCTCCAAGAGAGAAAGAATAAGCTGATCTTGACTCTTGAAACCCTCTTTCGAAGAGGCCTTGGATTCTTCTCCCAGTGCAAAGTCTAAATCATCCAAGTCTAAAAAGAGATCTCTGGCTCCGTCAGCTTCATCGGAGCCTCCAGAGAAAGTCACAAAAATTGCATCGACCTCCTCAGCTCCACTGTCCTCGGGGCTGCAGGAGGTGTCAGTGTTGATGGAACCGGCGCTGGCTCCAATTATATTGGAACCTCTTCAGAGCCGATTGTCCAGTCTCAGACCAGTCTCTCCTGAGAGGAGATCTCGATCTCCCTCCCTGTCCTCCAAATCCTCCAGGACCCTTTTGGATGTGGAAGTTGATAGGGTGGTCCAGAGGCTCCTCCAGTCACCGGTTCTGGCAAAATTGTTTTCGGCTCCGGCCCAGTTGGCTCTGGAGCCCATCCCAACCCCTTCTTCGATCATTCCTCCTCCGAGCACATCTCAGTCTTCAGAGCCAGAGTGTTCCGCATCGTGTGATGTTCCTAGGCTGGATCCGATGGCCCCTCTGGCTCCATCGATACCAACATTGGCTCCGACCCCGTCGGCTCTGTCCTCAGGGTTTGGGACTCAGGATTCTTCAGTCGGGCCCGAGGGGGACATCTCGGGACATATTTCGGTTCAGAGTTTCCTTCTCGGTACCTCGGCTCGGGGAATTCCAACTCCTGCCATGGTCTCGGAGGCTGGCTGGTCCTCAGACTCAGGGGCCCGGCCTTTGAGGCCATGCGGACTGCGCTGGCCAGATCATCAGCTACATCAGGCGGATCGGTCACTCTGTCCCCCACCACTCCGGTGAGAGCCTCTGATCACCACCTATCCATGGACAGCAGAGCACCAAGGCCTAGAGATACCCCCATGAGTGGTCCCCAACTTTCTGAGGGCCCTTTAGAGTTCATGCCTGAGGAGCCCCCTAGAAAGAAAATGTGCAAGAGGAAGCACATAGACTCCCAGGATGAGTCCCTCACCTCTGATACTGACCTCGAGGAATCGGAGGGGTCCCCCAAGTCATCCTCTGATGATGTTTCCTTCTCTGACATCCTGGAGATACTGAAGCAAAGAGGTGACTGGCCATCCAAAGCCCCTACTGAGGAGGTGTTGGTCTTCCTTAAGGCCTTTGGTGCTCAGCCCTCCCCACCCTTCGACGAGCTCCTTGATTTGATCTGTCGAAGGGTGTGGGCAAACCCTGATTCTGGGGAGCCCGTACCCAGGCATCCCAACAAGTTTATTTCTGCTCCCCAGGGTAAGGAGACTTTGTGCAAAGGAGTCCCTGTAGATGCCATGGGGGTGGCAGCGGCCACTCAGAAGGAAGTAGCAGAGACCTCTTCCTCTGTCCATCCTCCTAACAAGGAGTCTAGGACCACGGACTGGTACAGAAAGCATACCTTCTCGTCAGCAACCTTTACCTTATGGTTGCTGAACTATCTATCTCATTTCACTCGGCTCCAGAGAGATCTCCTCAAGGAGTTAGGAGATAGTCTTGTGGGTAATGTCCCTGAGGCAGTGTCCCAGACGGTTAACGCCCAGGTGTCTACCCTCAAGTCCATTGTCAACTCCTCCATGCGGCTCATTTCGTATGCAGCCGAGGGAGTGAGTAGGGCAGCAAGCTCAGGAGTCACCCTTAGAAGGCAAGCCTTGGCTGCACCTGTGTCACTTCACGGAGGCCTTCAAGTCTTCCTTCACTGACACCCCCTTTAATGGTTCTTCTTTGTTCGGAACCAAAGTGAAAGACACCCTCACCAGGTGCGAGCAAGAGGGAAAGACCCTGTCTGCCATAGGGGTCCATTTTTCCCTTCCTTCTAGGCCTTACCCCAAGGAACAGCGGGGTGGGAATATGTGGTTCAAGAAATCACAGAGGTTTTTTCCTGCTGCACAAGGTGAGTCCCCCTCCAGAGGCAGAGGAGGGGGAGGTTACTCAGGGAGACACTGCCCTAGAGGCAGAGGGGGCCCCCACAATTCGGGAGACTGCGATTCCTTTCGTGGTTCTCCCTACTGTCATTCCTGAGAGAGTGCCCAGCTGTGCTTATCCAAAGCCAGTCAGGGGTCGAATTTCATTATATCCGGAAGCCTGGAAAGGCATCACGCAGGACCGATGGGTATTACGAATAATTTCCGGAGGTTATCTCATTCCGTTTATATCAGACCCCCCCCCCCTTCAATCAGAAAAATCCCAGACGTTCCACCCAGTCAAAGGGATCAAGCAGCCTCAGAGGTTTCAAAGCTGCTAGGAAAAGGAGCCATCCAGCATGTCCCCTCAGACCAAATCAGATTAGGGACTTACTCAAGATTCTTTCTGGTGCCGAAAATAACAGAGGACCTGAGACCCATATTAGATCTCAGCCAACTGAACAACTATGTACAGAAGTCCAAGTTCTGTATGGTCACACTACAATCGATTCTCCCATTGTTGGGAGAGGAAGTATGGATGCGCTCCATCGACCTCAAGGATGCTTACTGCCATGTAAAAATGGACAGGGCATCCAGGAGTCACCTACACTTCCGGCTGGGATCCAGTCATTTTCCAGTTTCGAGCCCTGCCCTTTGGTCTCACCACAGCCCCCAGGTGTTCACTAATTTATGGCGGTGGTGACAGCTCACTTGAGATGTCAGGGATTCCAAGTGTTTCCGTATCTGGATGACTGGCTCCTTACCGCCCCCACCAGGTATCAACTAGACCAAACCAGGGATGCTACCATCACTCTATGTCAATAGTTGGGCATAACACTAACTTGGGAAAAATCTGCTTTGTTGCCCTCGCAGCATGTCACCTTTATAGGTGCAGAATTAGACACCATTCGAATGCGAGCATTTTTACCGCAGGAGAGGATCAGAGTCTTACAACAGCAAATACACATCCTGATGCCCTTGAGGAAAGCGAAGGCAAGATGGGTTCTCCAACTCCTGGGGACCATGGCAGCAACAGTTATGTTGGTCCCTCTAGCAAGATTGCACATGAGACCTCTCCAATGGCTCCTCTTTGCTCAATGGTCTCTCCAAAAATTTCCACTTTCTCACCCCATTTTGCTCACGGACAGATGCAAACAGGACCTCAGTTGGTGGCTTTGCACCAACAATTTGGACGGGGGAAGGCCCTTCGTTACACCCATCCCGGTTGCCACAGTGACCACGGATGCCTCCCAGATGGGGTGGGGGGGCATCATCTTGGCAGGACAGTCCAAGGCACGTGGCAAGATCATGAGATACATCTGCATATCAACATCCTAGAGATGAGAGCAGTGCTACTTGTGTTGCAGGCACTTCAGAGCTTTCTACCTCTAGGGACGATTGCAATACACTCGGACAACATGTCAGTAGTGTGGTATCTAAACAAGCAAGGGGGAACCAGGTCTTACCCCCTGTGCAGAAAGGCCATGCGAGTGTGGCAGTGGGCAGCAACTTCCCAACTGTTTCTAGTGGCAACGCACATTCCGGGGAAGTCCAACGTGATTGCGGACAGGCTAAGCAGAGCTATTCTTATGCCTTACAAGTGGTCCCTGAATTGTCTAATTGCAGAATGAATCTTCAGCAGATGGGGTCAGCCTTGCTGCGACCTTTTTGCCAGCCCCCCTCAATGCCAAATGCAGCAACTACTTCACGCTGATCCCCCCACAGGGGGAATCACCCAGGGATGCTTTGGTTCACGATTGGCCCTCCTGTCTGCTTTATGCTTCCCCTCTGTTTCCCTTACTGTCAAAGGTGATTCAGAAAGCGCAATCCTTGGGAAGCAGAATGATTCTGATTGCTCCACACTGGCCTTGTCAAGTCTGGTTCCCTTTTCTTCAACCATACATTGTGGACATTCCTTGGATTCTGAACCCTCATCCAGATTTACTGACACACATGTCGGGACAGTTCCACCCCTTTCTGATGACCCTCTGGTTGACAGCCTGGCTACTCCACTTCTGTCGTTAGTTAGGCTTCATAAATTTTCACCAGAAGTGGTTCACATTTTATCTTCCTCTCATAAGCCATCTACTAGGAAGATTTACTCTAGCAAATAGAAGAGGTTTTCTATTTGGGCGCATACCCAAGGAATTGATCCTTACACAGCTCCAATTGCTTCAGTCTTGGAGTTTGTCTATGCTTTTCCATCAGGGTTCCGCATCAGCTACCATCAAAGTTCAATTGGCAGCTATCTCTAATTTTCATGTGGCTAATGAGCCTAGCCTCATGGCTCATAGACTCTGCAAGGCTTTCCTGAAGGGTACTCTGTTACTCCATCTCCCGGTCTCTGAACCTATCATGCCCTGGGATCTCAATTTTGTTCTACAAGCCCTTACTTCACCACCTTTCGAGCCTGCAGCTACCTGTGAATTGAAATTCTTGACCTTGAAAACAGCCTTCTTAACAGCAATCACTTCAGCAAGGCGAGTTTCAAAAATTCAAGCCCTCTCTATCAAACCTGCATACTTAATCTTCCATAAGGACAGGGTTTCTCTAAGACCAAACCCTTCTTTTCCTCCTAAATGGCTTCCATGTCTAATCTTAATCAATCCATTGAGTTGCCTGTATTCTTTCCTCAATTTTCAAACAAGGCAGAATTTAAATTTCATCAATTGGATGTACACAGACAGTTATGATTCTATCTGCACCAAACAAAGGATATCCGAAAGTCTGATCAACTATTTGTCTCCTTTTTGGAAAACAAAATTGGGTCCCCGGTCTCCAAGATCACCATATCCAGATGGATATCTAGTTGCATCTCTTTCGCCTACCAAGCAGGAGGAAAAGATCTGCCATTTCCGGTCAAGGCTCACTCTACTCTGGCTGTTTCTACATCTACAGCCTATCAAGCCAGATTGTCAATGGATGATATATGTGCTGCTGCTACGTGGGCTTCTCCTCACACATTTGTTTCTCATTACAAATTGGACGTGGTTTCTAGGGGCAGGTCGTCCTTTGGCTCCACAGTACTCAGGAGTATTTTCCTATGAGCCACCCAGGATGTAGGTGCTAGGGGCGTTGTCCCACGGGTAAGAATGTAGGTGAGATAGGACTACATAACATCAAGAAGTTATGTACTCACCATAATGTTCGATGTATGTAGTCCATCTCGCCTCACATTCTTACGTACCCTCCCACCTTCCCCCTTCCTGGAGGATCCGGGGTTAGGTTTTTATCTACAGAGTTCCCTTTACTTTAGCTTATTCGTTTTATCTGGATGTTGTGTATGCATGGAGTATGAATGAGTATTGCAGCAAACTAGATCTGGGGAGATGGAGCAGTGCACCATGGGATACCTGCTTAGCCCAGCCAATAGAAGACTTAGAGCTAGAAAAGTTTGGTCGAGTCGGAGCCGATATTCAGCTCCGAACCCACGGGTAAAAATGTGAGGCGAGATGGACTACATACATCGAACGTTATGGTGAGTACATAACTTCTTGTTTTCTGCTTGTGCTATGTATGGGAGCCTTAACTGTGTTGCTTTAAAGTACCACTTCAACTTGTGTAATCCTAATCCCCCCCCTGTTCTATTAGAAGAATAAGTTTATCCCACTTGGCTCCTGCTGTCTTCCCCTCCCAGATAAAATCCTTCATCTCTTTAATTGCTACCCACAACTTTTCATCTGGTTGATAAAAAATATACCTGACCAGTGTATAAGACTAAAGGGACTAAAAGCATTTTAACTGCTCGTATCTTACTATTGATATCCATATAACAGGACTTCAGTTTTCACATTATCTTTTGTTTAGTGTCTTCCCACTTATCCTTAGCTGCCACACTGGTATCATTTTTAATCCATAGTCTTAAATATTTCATTTTATCATGTCCCCATAAATATGGATATTGCTGACCAATTTATATGCAGGTACATAATTTACCACTATTGCTTTTGTTTACTTTTGTATCCTGAAAAGGTTTGAAACTGTCAGTATATTCCTCAACACTGTAATGTACCTTTCTGCTTTTGTCAGGTATAAAATAAATTCATCTGCAAATAGAGACAGCTTTTCTTGACTACCATACCAATTAAATCCTTGAATTTCTGAGTCCCTTATTTTCTTTGCCAGTGGTTCTAATTATAATGAAAGTAACAAAGGGGAGAGACGGCACCCCTGCCTGGTTTCTCTGCTTATGCAGAGATAATCAGAGAGGAACCCAACCACTTTAATTTTTGCCTCCAGTCCTTCATATATCATCCTAATCAACCATATAATTTTATCAGAGAATGCAAATGCTTCCATTACTCTGCTCATAAAATCCCAGCTTACTTTGTCAAATGTTTTCTCTGCCTCAAGACCCACCAGCAGTAGTGATATTGTCTGGCATTCTGCTTCCCTCTGGATCATCACTGTTCTGTTTATGTTGCCAAATGTTTTCTTCCCCTCCACAAAACCACATTTATCCAGATCCATCAATTTTGGCATCACTTTTGCCATTCTTTTAGCCGTCATAGACATAAACACTTTATAATCATGATTAAATATTGAAATGGGACTGTATGAAACTAGATTTGATGGATATTTACCCTCTTCAGGTATTACAGCTACTACCACTTTCTTCTAGAATGTTGGTACTTCTCTTAAAATACTGTTAAATAAAACCTTCCAGATCTTTATCATTTTTTTCCCTCGTAACTTCCAAACCTTTATAGAAATACCATCTACTCAGGGACTTTCCTGCAGATTGGTTATACATCACCATTTTTATCTCATCTCCTTGTATCCTGTTAGTAATGGAGCCTCCTCTCCCTCTAGCCTTGGCATATTTAATTCTTCCATTTGTACCTTTTCTTGATTTCCATATTTCTCTGCTTTATACAGCATTTCATAGAATTTCTTAAATATTTTTAATACTTCTACAGGATCACTTGTCTTATCTTCCTTGTTATTGGCTCCCTAAGCTTAGTGACAGCCCTTTCTACTTTGTTGCCTCAGTCATCATGCTAAATGTTTTTGTGCTCTAGAATTATCAAAAAAAAGTTGCTTAACAGCAGTCTTTCTAAACTCATGCATATTATTGAGGTAATCCCTTATTTTCTGTTTAACATTCTGTAACTCCTCTTATGTGAGATTACCCCTGTTTTGCAATACTTTCAGTCCCTGTAAATCTTGTTACTTCTTAACCATATCCCCCTTTCTTTTATTTCCACTCTATTTTTAGATTCCACTTGAATTTTATCCCACTCCCTAACTATATTTTTAGAAGTTTCTATCTTCTCTAATAGCTCCTGAATAATTTCCACTACCCATTCCTTAAATTACTCTCTTTACAACAGATAGGTGAGAGAGACAGTGTCTCATTTTTATTTCATTACCCTGTGTTTTTATTTTTATTATAGTTATTATTGGCACATGATCTGAAACAGTTATTGGGTGCATATCAAGACCTTCAATAAAATGCACATGCTCCTGTGAAATGTAAATTCTGTCTAGCCTAGCTAGGTTTTTGTATCTTGTGGAATAATATGTAAATTTACTCCGAATTCCTAGTACTAGATTCACATCTTCCATGCTAAATATTTTCATAAATTTGTTTAAAAATCTACCCTCGTTTGTTATATTTCCCTTTCTGGGCCCCCCAGATTAATCTTCACTGTTGTAAATCAAATTACAGTCCCCACGTATAAGTAATATTCCTTGCTAAAAGATGATTATTTCTCCAAGAATTTTCTTTAGCTCCATTATAGCAGTTTTTTGTAGAATATAAATACATGTCAGTGTAATCCTCACTTGCCAGTATCCCCTTAGTACTACAAATCTACCATTGTCATTTTCCTCTTCTATTGCTGTTGGAGCTCATCTTGCAATTAATACAAGTACACCTCTCTTCCTTTGCTCCAGGTATTCTGCTGAATAGACATCCTAAAAACCTTTCTTTATCAAATTCACATGCTCAGTTCTTTCCAATTGTGTCTCCTGTAGCATAGCTATTTGCACTCTACATTTTTAATATAGTTTGCTACTTTCTTTTTTGTATTTATCTGTGAGACCATTAACATTTAAAGACATTATAGAAAGAATCATATTGTTGAGGATTTATTGTTCCCACCTTTTATGTATAACAACTTCTTGTTAAATGTTTAGTTCCATCTTTTGTGTTACATGCCTGCACTGTTTGGCGGGTTAATCTTTTATACAGTTTTTTCTTCTCATGTCTATTTGAATATATGTCACTTATTCCAGAACTTTTTGTTTTATTGAGAACCCTCAAAAATACACACACACACACACAAAATACCCCCCTAAAACACTAACTTAATAACTATGTACATATTCAAGTATTGAAATTCTACCCCTTAATAGGAAAAACATTCCAAATGGATAGCCACGCACACAGACTTGAGCTAAATAGAAAGATTGTCTGTGCTAAGATGTGTAGTAGAGCCTGTGATTCTATTAAGGGCTGTCTGGTTTTGCCTTGTTTTTATAGCTCTCCCAGCTGGGAAAACATTAATAATTTCAGAAAATATTTTCTCCAAGACATTTCTCTTTATCAGATTGTCTGCTAGTGACATGAGAAACAGATACAGGACTGTTGACTAGAAAAAAGACCTTATAATATTTAATATTATTTTTCATTTGCTTGCTTTCTGTTAAAATGTGTTACTATATAAAGCTAATGGCCTTAACCCAGTCATTCCCCTATGCAAGAATGAGAAAGCACGTTTTGTCATGCTCTTTTAACCAGATCCTTTTTTAATACATTGCAGTGCCTACATTTCTTAAAAATGAGCAAGAAAGAGAGAAGGGAGAAAGAACCAAAAAGAATAAATAGAAGCACCTATTTACATTAATATCCCCATTACACTTAAAATTGTTTTACTTAATTCTTTCCCTTCTCTTCCCCTCTCCTAAGTCTTTTTCTGAATATTAATGACATGAAGTAGAGCGTATGTTTTAGAGTCCCCTACAAGTTTAACAAAGTCCAAACAAGTTCAATATTTCCAGGTTTTCCTTTTCTGTCCTGTTTCACAAATATAATTATTACTTTGTAATCCCACATTTGTAAGTTATTGATTTTAGTCACCAAATGTTAATGACATCAACTAGGGCATATGCTTTAGACGTGTCCAACCTGCGGCCCGTGGGCCGCATGTGGCCCTCAGAGCTCTTCCATGCGGCCCTCAACCTCTAACTGCAACATTGATGTACGCATGCACCAAAACACTTTTTTTGTTTTGTGTTTTTCGCTCCCATGACCTGTAACGCTAATGTTGGCATGCGCATGTGCCAAAGCACCCTTCTAGTTTTGTTTTTGAGACAAAAAAGGGTCAGTGTGTTTATGCCATTATTTTGCGCCGAACAGTGTGTGTGTGTGTGTTCTCGCTGAAGAGGGACTCATGTATGTATTTGCCGCTGTTGCCTTTGAAAGGTACAGCAATTACCTGTGTTAATAGGCAAGTACGGAGTGAGTGCATGTATGAAAACAGAATTGCGTGCGTGAAAGTAGAAGAAGAGTGTGTGTGTATGTGTGCATGACAGAGAGAGACGCATGCACAAAGAGGCTAACCATGATCAGTCTACCTACTGAACACAAACAAGTTAGCTCACAAATATATCATACATTAAGAGTAGACTTTCATTAAATTGTGGCTTTCCTGACAGGGAGAGTGTTGTATTGAACATGAACTCATACCTCTTAACTCTATGGATTTTCAAAGAATTTCCGAATTTTTGCCTCATCTTCCAATTTGTCTTTTGCTTAGGAAATAAAAGTAGTCATCCAAGGTAATGCAGTTCCAGGGAGTAAGAATGAGACAGCAGCCTAGGGTTAATGGGTCAGTACTGGACTGACTATGTGGGCTGTAGCATATAAAGTTGTATTGTTTTTTCAGACAAACAAAAAAGCACCCAGTACTGTTTTTTTCATTGGTGGGTTCTAAGCAGTGGTAGATTGGACAACAGTAAACATAGCTTCGGCGGATCATCAATACTGGCAAATCAAGTGGGCACAATGTCATTTTTTAAATGTAGGGGATTATAGTGTGTATGTGTGTGCTTATGTGTTGGGAGTGCTGCAACAGTAGATGTTTATTAAAGACAGAGACTTGCGGACTGTAGAGAATATGTTTCTTTGTTTCAAAACCTAATACTTGGGTACGCATGCCAGAAGTAGATTTTTTAAGACATAGCTTCTTGCCATTTACAGTGGATGGATATTTACATTTAATGGACAATGTATTAGCGTGGGCCTGTGGGGTTCTGAAGGATGCCAAGTCTGCCACTGCCAATGTCTTGTAAAGTGACCTGGAAATGGATATTAGGATGTTACTGAAAAAATATAGTAAGTGGGCTTAGAAATATAGTTTAATTAAACAAAGTGTACTTTCAATTTACAGGCCATAATTTACTTTATTTCAGGTAGTCCAGATACTGGTAGATTGTATACCATTAGACTTAATTAGGGAGAGCTGTCATTC